>NW_028270141.1:141170649-141453859 GCF_037043375.1 Chiloscyllium plagiosum
CCTTTTTCTATCATGTCTCATCTCAACTGCTATCTTTCTGGTGAAAGCAATCCTAGTCTTATCACCCTTTTCCTCCTAGCCAATGCCCTCGAGCCCAGGCAACAGCCTGGTGAACATTCTCTGCACTCTCCAAAGCTTCCATATCCTTCTGATTAGCGTGGTGACCAAAACTGCGCACATTACTCCACATGCAGACTACCAAGGGTTTTATATAGCTGCAACACAGTTTGCCAACTCTTATACTCCATGCCCTGGCTGATAAGAATCACCTTAGCCTGAGTCAGAGGCTTAACTCATAGTTAGACTGATAGGCTGAATACAATTTTCACAGCTTGAGGCGGTGACCAGGGAAGGGAATGGAATGCAACTGAGGGGTGGCAAGTGAATGAGGAATAAGGAACAGACAAGGTTAGGTACCTGATGGGAATACTTGAGTTAGGTATGTGGGAATAAGCTAGTGGAAGGAGAAGATATTGCTGGAAATGCTGTTCTTTGACCATGCGCATCCACATACTCTTAAGTTGTCCCATCCTCAAAAGAAGTGAGGGAGGGTACATAGTGTCTCTATGTTCAAGACAAGGTGAGAGAGTGCATGGAAGTCAGTCTGTCAAGGGCATCTTGGAAATGGTGTCTTGCAAATGTTCTCATTCTCTGAAATATGGCTTTCCCAGTGTCTATGCATCTTGTATTCTTTGTGTAGAAAGATTGACTGAATAACTAAATTGGTGCTTAAATAATTATATTGAACTTGTTTCAGGTATGACCCTGACATTCTGCTCGGATATGAAGTTCAGATGCATTCTTGGAGTTACCTTTTTCAGCGAGCTGCTGCACTAGAATTTGATCTTTGTCGGATGGTCTCCCGTATTCCAGGTATTAGTAATTTAAAATTTATAGTGCATGGGAATAAGTCACTTTATATGAAATAATAACATTTGTTATACAGAAACTGGTCACTTGATCTCAATTTCTGCCAACATCATCTAACACTATTATTCAATTTTATTGTCCCTCATGCTTTTTTAGATACCCTTGTTGAGATTCCACTGAAATTACTAAATCCTTTGGGAAGCAGCAAGGAACTGGGAAATAAGAACAGATCTGAAAGACAGAGAAAGTTTATTGAAAGCGGTGTGGGGGGGGGGTGCCGCCAAAAATATCAAACTTGTTAATAGTACAGCATTTAGCCCATCATGTCCAAATAGCCTACCCTCTCTCCACCCACCCATTCTCATTGACTCACCCATTGAAAGTTTTGCTAGTGTTCCTTGATTCCACAGTTGGTTAAGTGTGTAGCTTTGATGTCCAGGGCCATTTTAATTCCCCTGCAATTCAGCTCATTTATCAGTGTTTGGAATATGGTTGTAATGAGGTCATGCTGAGTAGCCCTGGCAGAATCCAGACTGAATGTCAGTGAGCAGATTATTCCTTTGTTTCATGAATGGGAATTAAAATAATGTTGTTGATTTGGCCAGCGTTTATTACTCATCCCTGATTGCCCGGGGCAGCTAATAGTAAACCATATTACTGTGCGTCTGGAGTCCCTTTTAGGCCTGACCAGGTAAGGACAACAGCTTTCCTTCCCTGATGGACATCCGTGAACCAGATGGGTTTTACAATAATAGCCAGTGGTTCCATAGTTTCCACTAGACTAGGTTTTTAGTTACAGATTTTATTTAATTCACATTTCACTATGGGATTTGAATTCATATGCCCAGAGTGTTAGCCTGGTTTTACGAGGAGGATGATCCTGATGCAGGGCTCATCCCCGAAATGTTGATTTTCTTACTACTTGGATGCTGCCTGGCCTGCTGTGCTTTTCCAGCGCCACTCTAATCTTGACTCTAATCTCCAGCATCTGCAGTCCTCACTTTTGTCTACTAGCCCAATGACAATACCACATTTCCCCCACCCCTATCTTTATGCCATTTGATTGCTCTGTTGATGACCACTTGCATCACTTTGTGATAGTCTGATAGTAATTCTGTAGGTTGGTTGGTTCCTGTTCTTGTGTGCAACACATACCTGGACAATTCTCACATTGTCTGTCTGGTAGATGCTAGTGTTATAGCTGTACTAGAATAGCTTTGCTAGGGCAAGAGTAGTTCTGGACAACAAGTCTTCAGTACTATTGCTGAAATGTAAAGGCTTAATGATTTTGCAGTGTCCAGTGTCTCCAGCCATTTCTCAACATCCTATGGAGTAAATCAAATCAGTTCAAACTAATATATCTACTGTAGACCTCTGCAGACTGAGATAGGTCATTGACACTCACAGCTGTAGTATTGCAAAATGATGGTGTAGGAACAAATAATGTAAGTCACAAAACCGTGCACCAGTATGTGGGACCATTTGTATGGAGATCGTATTTCTTGAACCTCTTCAAGCTTATTGAACTTACTAAATATGTCCACTTTCTGGGCAGAATTTAATGCAGGTTACAGGGTTCCAATTGGAGTGCTGTGAGAATTCTTACCACATTTTCCTTTTGGGAAGGCCTCTCACATTACCAATCATGCACTTAATTATACAGTCAGAGGTCTTTCCTGGACCGCAGAGATAAAATCATGTCTGCCGAGAGCTGTTGTGGGTCCCTGTTGTTGGTAATGCAGGCATGCGAGATCCAGGATCGCTGAGGCCATAGATAAGTGAGAGCATGGTGTAGATGCTTGCGGTAGACATTGTGGGGAGAGGTGGACAGTGGCATAGCTCTTAGCAGGTTGCCAACTCTTGATGCCTGACTGAGTGTTCCCACTCAATTTCAAATGTTACCAGATGTTTTGGACAAGGTTTATTTTCCCATGTTGCAGAGAACCCACCTTCTCTGGGTGAATATCGGCTGTGATAGGATGAGGCACTTAAGTAGGCATTAATTGCCCACAGTGGCTTCAGTTGGCAGAACAGGAAGGCTGTTCATGGGCCTTCCCACTGCAGGCTTAATTGGAATAATTATCGGAGGCAACAGAATCCCATGTACCATCCCATTGTCTGATTCAGTGTCCCATTCCTCCAAAAAAAAGTTTCCATTAATTGTCTTACAACCTCATTACCACTATGTAGTTGATAGCCCAGCCTCATTGCCTGGTGCCTATGTTAGGTGTCATCTCTGTACTGTTAGTTGTCAGCAGAGTTTGAAGCAAAATGTCATTGTGTGAAAATAATGGAATGATACAATATGAATAGTATGCAGTGTTTTTTTAATCTAAATGTATGTCGTGAAATTTTAATTCACCTTTGTTTATCAGATGACAGTAAAGAAAATCGATTTGCCACAGAAAGAGATGAATTTGGTGCAACTGCCATGTCGGAGATAAACGTTGCAGGAAGGATCATTCTGAACGTTTGGAGAATGATGAGGAATGAGGTAACTGGTCACTTGTGTAAAGTATAAGATCAGAATCTTCCTGACCTGATGAATTGTGTAGATTCAGTAAATATTGTATTGGCTGAGGCATTAACTATATCACAATTGAACCAATAGAAGGATGAAGAAAAGGGACTGAAGGGACATTGAAGTGAGTGAATGAGTTATGAGGTTATGGGTTAACTGTTAGATTGAGTCCTGCTTTCAATTTGGAACTTCTGAGTTTAAAAGTAAATATTGATTTGCATTGTTAGAATACACAATAAATAACCTTGCAATAAATGATGTCCATAATCACCACAAAACTGTAACTTAAATATGCGAAGCACAGTTATTAGAAGTACAGAATCTTCCAGCTCAGCGAGCAAACCTACACCCAGAACATGTCCTTACGTCACTGTCTTTTTACACATTGGTGCTGTGAGCCAGTGTTTACAGTGTTAACCTCTACTCTTGCACAAGTCACAAAGAGTTAAAACAATCTAACATTGCCTCACACTGGCAGTAATATCATAGGCGGCTGGTTCTTATGTTTACGGATAGTAGCATTCATTCAAATGAAGGTATCCATTCATTTACAAACAGCTGCATTCCTGCTGTGTAAATGATTCTAAAAGAACAGTTGCCCCTTTGTTTCGGGAATGCGACAGGTTTACTTTCTAATTGTAAATTTGAACAAGTTTATCTTTTTGAGGTAATGACTTTTTCCAAAACTGTGCTATAAAGCAAAGTGTCCTAAATAATCTTCTTTCTTTTATGTTCCAAAGTCTTTGTTGCAACCTCCTGAATATTTTAACTGAATTCCTTGGCTTCTTAAAGCACAGTCATTGAAAATTCAGCTGAAATGACAGTAAATGCTTGGTTACACATTCATCGACGATATATTTATAGGATACTTGAAATAACTTAGAGCAAAGGCCAAAACCATTGGTTAATATTGATTAGTGATGTTGAGCAGTATTCTGTTTTAGATCCCTTTGTTTTTATATATGTGTAAATTTCATTTGATACATTTTGTTTCTAATGACAGACTGAAAGGAAAATACTAATGTTATTGCATTGTATTTATTCATAAGCTTTCTCTCTACCCCAAAGAAACTCTTGCCCTATTAAATGTAAATAAGAACTTTAATCTTCATTCAAACTGCTACTCATATGAGTTACTTACTCAGTGTTTACTGTGTATTAAGGGGGTTGGTAGCTATTTTAACATTTGATTTACATCGTGTTAGATTAACTTTATACAATGACCAGGTTTGTGTATAAAATGCAATAGTTTTTGTGCACTGTTGAATTTATGTCTTCCTGCAGGTTGCTCTCAACAATTACTCTTTTGAGAATGTAGCTTTTCATGTTCTTCACCAGCGTTTTCCACTCTTTTCTTGTCGTGTCCTATCTGACTGGTTTGATAATAAGACTCATGTACACAGGTAAATTTCACCCTGCAGCTATATTTTAATAGTTAGCCTGTGTGCTTTAATTTAGATTAAACTTAGCATAATATAAGAGTCTAGCTTATCAAGTTATTCAACCCAGCTTAGATTTAAAAGTTCCCTGAGAACTGAAGCATTGAGATGCACAGACAGCAGTGAGTAGTGTCAAACTCAGAGAATAGCCTAGTTAAAAATTGAGGCTTCTTTAAATTTAATTTTTGGAAATCTTTTGTTCTGTAGAACAGATAGTACAAGTGTCTTTGTCTGTGTAGTATAGATATTAACATCTACCCAGAGTGTCAAGTTGGCAGGTCAGAAACTTGCATGCTCAGGGTTATCAGTTGGTGAGCTTTCACAGATAACTTCCTACCTTTTTTTTTAGACATTGGTTCCATTTAGCAGTATTGAAGATAGTGTTTTCTCATTGCTGAATTAGTTGGCATTAGTATTGGCAATCTTTTGTTTCAAATCTTTCATGTCTGGAATTAACTTGCAGTGAACAATATACAGAGTCAGATGTACAGCACGGAAACAGACCCTTTGGTCCAACTCATCCAGGCTGAACAAATTAAATCTAGTCCCATTTGCCAACACTTGGTCCATATCCTTCTAAACGCTTCCTATTCATATACCCATCCAGATTCCTTTTAAATGTTGTAATTGTACCAGCCTCAAACACTTCCTGTGGCAGCTTATTCCATACATGCACCACTCTCTGTGAAAGTGTTGCCCCTCTGGTCCCTTTTAAATCTTCCCCTCTCACCCTAAAGTATTCCATTTATCCCAAAGTTTACAGTGTCCATCTTCGTAAACAGAAAAGAGGGGGATGGATTTATTTTCTGTTTGAAATAAGAAATACATTGTTCTACTGAACAAAAATGAATTTGGGACTTTGTGTAGATACAAGTGGGATTTTCTTTGTAACCTTAATGCTGCAATAACTATTAGTTTTATGGAGTGTTTTGCTGCTTCTGGTGTTCATTGTGTTTCATTTTACTGTAGGTGGAAAATGGTTGACCATTATGTTTGCCGTGTGCGTGGAAACGTACAGTTGCTGGAACAACTGGATTTGATTGGAAGGACAAGTGAATTAGCACGATTATTTGGCATCTTATTCTATCATGTGCTGACAAGAGGTGCACAGGTTAGTAGTTAACTTTCAGGCTGTGTATCTGATACAGAAACAGTCCTGATGCACACTAATATCACTATTTTACATCATTTTAATACCATTGCACAAGTAGAATGGAAAGATTTTTTTAAAATGTTGTGATGATACATCTGTATCGTCCTAGCATTTTACCTTTTTTCCAATTGAATTTGTGGTCTGCAAACCAGTGAAATTTGTCATGAATAGAAAAATATGAAATAAGATCATTGAATTTGTTTTATTATCCACTAGAAAAACTGATAATATCCCTACAGCTATACCTTTCCCTAACAATAAGATATTTTAAATTCCAGTATTTTAGTTTTATTTCCCATTGGGCTATTGATTTTGAACAGACCATGATGAGAGAGCCTTCAACTGCTGCTGTCCAAGTGTTTTCCATGCAGTGTTGTTATATGAAATTAAACTATAATATTTTTAAAATCTGTGTAGGTACTATATGAATAAATCCAGATTTGTGTTTAAGGCATAATTTTTTTTTTTAAAAAAATCTTCTTTTCACAAAGACACAGTGCAAATTTAATGTTTCATGATAAAATGCTAAGAAGACATAATTTGACTTTTGGCTGTGGATTAATTTTTAAAATTCTGATCTATTTCTGTGAAAGATTAGGAATTCTTCACACAGTTACAGTAGTTATTTAGGATGTGGTGCTCCTGAAGATATTTTAGATCAAACATTATTCATAACATTACATTTTTGGAGCAGCATGAATTTTGCTTGATATCAAAGTGACTCTAAAAGAATGTTAAAGTTTGTGGTTGAACTTAGTTTCCACAATAGCATCATGGTAATTATTTCTTGTAGAGTACGCTTGTATTAGCTCTTGCAAATTTCAAAGATTAATTTCTCTAAGTACTCCATTATGGAATTTTAGACATGCATAGGAGTCCTCTGGCTCATTGTCCAGCTTTTTAAAATGATTGAAAATTTTGTATTCATCTTTTGCTATTAAAAATATCCATTGAAATTTGCTGTATGAAAATGTAACGATTTCTGCCTCAATCTTTTTCTTATCAAAGTTTCTCATGCTGCAGAAGTCCTTTTGCGGTACAAAGAAATACTTTATCCTAATTCTCTTCTCTATAATACATCATTCAGTCTGTTTTGCTGGTTAAGAAATTAATGTGGAAATAAAGGTGATCAAAAGTCTTCAAATGTAAGAAAATTGCTTTCCCTCACTTAGTTGCCTTCACCCTGCATCCAAGACCTCCATAGCTAAAAGTACGCATTGAAATGAGTAAATCATTAAATATTTAATATAATGCTTGCAAATGATTTGTATGCTTTGTGTATCAGTAGAAGCCCAAAGTATTGGTCACAATGTATAAAATCTTCACCAAAAAATGTAGCGCAGCTGCAGTTTGTAAATAATATAAATAGACATAGTAATGCTAATTACACTTTATTTTCCTGGTCATTTGGCTTAATTTGAAAAATGGTTAAAAACTTCTTAAATTTAGAGAATATGATTGATGTTTCTATGAACAGTTTACTAAAGAAAAATGCATGTTGATTTTCCAATCTCTGACCAGAAAAATAGACACTTAATCAGAACATCATGTAGTGATAATGCCTGTTTTGAGGGTGCAGTTTAGCTAAAAGCTGTAGACAACTTGGTATGAGCATTGAGCAAGATGAAATTTACCTGAGAACTGATGTATAAAATATTGCCACCTTGCTGCAAAGACTGATCAAATAATGAAAGTATCCTTTAACACTGCAACATGGTGTATTCTATTGACCAGTAAATCACTTGTTCTTTCAGTGAATGTTGATGGTGTTGGCTAGGCTAACATTTACTTCCCATTGCTAGGTGTTCTTGAGACAGTGATGAGCTACCATCTTAGGTTTAACGTAAAAAGGGGGAAGGCTTAAAGACAATTTGAGAGGCAAGATTTTACAGCGACAGTGGTAAGTGCCTGGAATGCGCTGCCAGAGGAGGTGTGGAACCAGAAACAATAGCAATGTTTAAGAGCCGTTTTGACAGATAAATGAAGGATAGAGGGGTAGGGACCACATAGAATTGCAAAGTTTTTAATTTAGGAAACTATTGTGTGTCAGAAAGTTTGGTGGGTTGTAGGGTGTGCTGTACTGCTGTGTTCTTTGGGCAAACCCAGTTTTTAGTAGATATGAGCTGATGGTTAAGATTGCTCATAATTTCGCATTGAGAAATAGTGTCACCTTGATCTGTTTCAGACTTTCTCAAGTTGAGCAGGCTGAGTCAATTTCTTTCTGTTAGAAGGAAAATAGATGTTCATATTGGTTTTATTCTTCTGTAATTGCTATATCTACCCTGAATTAGTGTCATTTTTAGACTTGGGAATTTATCCTTTGTTTGAGTGCAGAATTCTCAAAGTAAAAATCATATAGTTGGAGGACTTCACTAATGTAAACTTGCTTCCAAACCTAGTACTAAATTGCCTATTGTGGGTTTGAACTGTGTTCAAGATTGTGTTAAAATACTTGGTCAGAAGTCACAAAACACTAGTCCAACAGGTTCATTTGAAATCATAGCTCTTGGAGCATTGCTGCTTCATCAGGTGAAGTCTTGTTCACCTGACGAAGGAGTAGCGTTTTAAACGTTTGTAATGTCAAATAATCAGGTTTGACTTAACCTGGTGTCGTGTGACGTATGACTTTGTCCAGTTCAGTCTAACACCAGAACCTCCACACCATATGGTACTTGAGTTTAGTCCTAGGTTCAGTGGAGATCAGCTGTTGTTCTTGATGTACACAAGATCAGCATAAAATCAGCTGGGCTTTAGACAGCCAGAAGAGCTTTTATTTGTCATTTCTGCCATATACAACTGATACAGTTTAAAAATGAGACAGTTTTCCTCCAGAACCAAGATGCTACATGGACAGCACAAACTACGTGATCATACAAAGGGCAGCATAAAGTGCATAAGAAGTACAAAACATGTAAATTGCAATGTGATAAAAAAATGACAATTAATAGACATTGTTCTAGTAGCAACGTTGTGCAAAGAATTTCCAATGGAAAAGTGTCCAATCATACAGTGTTAAGGAGCCTGATGAGAAACTGTTGCACAGTCTGGCCGTGAGAGACCAAATGCTCCAGTATCTTCTGCCAGATGGTGGGAGGGAGGAGTGTTTGAGTGAGGGGTGTCTGGGATCTTCCACAATGCTTTTAGCCTTTCTGATGTAGTGTGGGATGTAAGTGTCTGTAGTGATCATCTCAGCTGTCCTCGCTATCCATTGAATCCGAGACGACAGTCCAATTCCTGACTGAGATGCAGCAGCTCAGAGTAGAAGTTTTGTAGGAAGGGAATGTACCTAGGTGTTAATTGATGGAGCATATCTGTGGCCTGACATAAGACTATAAGACATAGCAGAAATTAGGCTGTTCAGCCCATCAAGTCCACTCCACCATTCAATTATGGCTGATAAGTTTCTCAACCCTATTCTCCACATAACCTTTGATCCCCTTAACAATCAAGAACCTATCTATCTCTGCCTTAAATATATTCAATGACCTGGTCTCCACAGCCGTCTGTGGCAGTGAATTTCATAGATTCATCACTCTGGCTGAAGTATCATCTCCTCATTTCCGTTCTAAAGGGTCTTCACTTTACTCTAAGATTGTGCCCTTGGGTCCTAGTCTGTACTGTTAATGGAAGCATCTTCCCATTGTTCACTTTATCCAGGCCTTTCAGTACTCTAAGTTTCAGTTAGATTTCCCCCTCATCCTTCTAAACTCCATTGAGTATAGACCCAGAGTCTTCAAATATTCCTCACGTTTCATTCCTGGAATCATTCTCGTGAACCTCCTCTGGACCTGCTCCAGGGCCAGTACATCCTTCCTGAGATATGGGGCCCCAAATTGCACAATGTTCTAAATGTGGTCTGACCAGAGCATTATAAAACCTCAGAAGTACATCCCTGCTTTTATATTCTAGCCCTTACAAAATAAATGCCAACATTGTGTATATGCTTTCATAAACTACCGACTCAACCTGTATGTTAACCTACAAAGAATCCTAAACTAGGATACTAAGTCCCTTTGCACGTAAGATTTGCATTTTCTCCCCATTTAGAAAATAGTCTGTCTCTATTCTTTCTACCAAAGTGTACAACTTTACATTTTTCCATATTGTATTCCATCTGCCACTGCTTTGCCCATTCTCTTAACCTGTCTAACTCTTTCTGTGGCCTTCCCGCCGCCTCAATATTATCTGTCCCTCCAGCTATCTTTGTATCATCTGCAAACGTAGCCAGAATACTCTGTTCCTTCATCTAGATCATTAATTTATAAAGTGAAAAGTTGTGGTCCCAACCCTGACCCTTGCAGAACACCACTAGTCACCAGCTACTATCCTGAGAAGGACCATTTTATTCCACTGCCAGACAGCCAATCTTCTGACCATGCTAGTACCTTGCAGCTAACATCATGGGCTCTTATCTTACTCCGCAGTCACCTGTGTGGCACCTTATCAAAGGCCTTCTGGAAGTCCAAGTAGATAACATCCATTGGCTCTTGTTTGTCTAATATCTGCCAGCACTTGAGGCCCAGCCTGACAAAGAATATCACCATTCTGAAAAAATGCTAGATCTGATTAATCAGCTCTTTTTCATGTCAAAGGAGGAACAAGTAAGAAACTATATACGACTGGAAAGAGTTTTTTTTATTCTGGTTGACCAATTCTCTGTATTGCATTCCTGTTTTGCAGTATCGTGTGGAGTCCATGATGCTGCGTGTTGCCAAGCCAATGAACTACATTGCTGTAACTCCCAGTATCCAACAGCGATCTCACATGAGAGCTCCTCAGTGCATTCCGCTTGTGATGGAGCCCGAATCTCGCTTCTATAGCAACTCTGTCCTGGTTCTGGATTTTCAGTCCCTGTACCCTTCTATTATTATAGCCTATAACTATTGCTACTCTACGTGCCTGGGTAGTATTGACTACCTTGGAAAGTAAGACATTTTACTTTATATAATTGTATTTTGAGTTGAGTAGAACAGTGACTAGAGATTAGATTCAGATGGTTCAGAAAAATAAAATGATGTTTAAACCAGTCATGTTACAGCTATTTTGTTTTTGGAGTAGTTTGAATTTTTATTCCACATTGGGCTGTAACAGAATCTACTACAGCCCGCTGCAGATTCATATTCTACTAACAGACTGCAATATTATGTTTATTTTCTTTTGAATTAAAGTAGCAGGTGATACAACCTATATAATGGTGCAACTTAAGTTGGTTCACCTTGTAGTAAAAAGTAAGTGAAGATTTGCTGTATAACTCAAGAATCAAGGACTAAGGTTTAAGGTTAGAGGGGAGAGAATAAAAGAGAACCTGAAGGGGCAACTATTTTACCAGGGTGATATGCACGTGGTTGAGGTCGGTACATTTAACAACATTTAAAAGACATTTGGTCAAATACATGAATAGGAAAGGTTTAGAAGAGTATGAGCCAAGTGCATGTAAATGGGGATAGCGTTTATGAACATTTTTGGTCAGCATGAACCAGTTTGGGCAAAGGGCCTGTCTCTGTGCTATGGGACTACGACTATAACTCAATGCCTTGTAATTGGAAGTCACTCTGGGTAAGGGTTTTGAGATTTGTGATTTTTAATATCTACAATAATATAATTTTAATATGTCAGCTGTTGAGAGAGGCATCTAAACCCTTCAAAATTAATCTTAAATTGTAGGAACTTCACAACACAATATCAGCACATTTTGATGCTTTTTCAACATTGCTATGACTAAAATAGTTGCTCTAGAATTTTCAAAATATTTGCTTCAATTGTTGATGAATATGTCTGCCAGTAGTTTCTTCTAGAGTGGAGTTTTATACTTTGAAATATTTGAATTTTGAGGATTTGAAATTTGTCTCAAAAGTATCATTTGTGATGGTAGCAAAATTCTGGAGAAGTCCAGCAGGTCTGATAGCTGTGGAGAGAGAAAGAGTAAATGTTTTGAGTCCAATATAACTCTTCAGAACTGAAAGGAGCTGGAAAATCTTTTTTTTAATCTGTAGACAGAGAGGGAAGAGGTGCAAGTGGAACAGCTGGTGAGGAAGCCTAGAGCAAAAGGTAAAGAAGTGTTAGAGGTGTAAAACTGGTGTAAATGAAGGTGAGAAAATGTTTCTGCTCAGCTGGGCTATCTGTCACTAATCCCAGCCCACCGTCTCGATTACTCAAAACTGAGAGGAAAACAATTTGGGTAGAGTTTAATCTACTGCCATTCACCCAGAATTCTGCAATGTTTCAACACTAAGTTCAGTTTGCATTTGCAATTTGTGTCTCACTGCTGTCTCTTAATGAGGAAGAATGAGAAAGAGAGTGGTGAAGGTGTAATTACTTTCTCATTTTGACTTTGCTACTCTTGGCTCCCATGCATCAGATCTGTCTCCTGGAGAAAGTAGTGCAAGAGTGAAGCATTTGATGTCCTATTTACCAGGAATAAAAACAAAATTGTCTTTGTTTCTTTTATCAGGGATGAAGAATTTAAATTTGGCTGCATTTCCCAGAAAGTGCCTCCAGAGTTGCTTCACCGGCTTTGGAATGACATCACTATATCACCAAATGGAGTGGCCTTTGTTAAGGTATAAGTTAAAGACTGCTCAATATATAGTACTTAAGGTAAAACTAATTGTGATATGTTGTAAAGTGATTCTAAGAATATTAAGAATGCATTTCTATTGTTAAAATTATTGATTGGAATACCTGGGTTACAAGGTGCTGTAGCTAACATAGATAATTTTTGCAGTGAGCTGAAACCAAATCACTTTTTTTCACATTTATCATTCATGGGACATGTTATTGGCTAGCATTTATTGCCTGTCTCTAATTGCCCTTAGGGAGGTGGTGGTGAGCTGCCTTCTTGAACTGCTGTAGTGCATGTGTTGTAAGTTGACCCACAGTGCCAATAGAGAGGGTATGCCAGGATTTCGACCTGGTGACAGCGAAGGAACACCGGTTAGGCTTCCAAGTCCAGATGGTGAGTGGCTTGGAGGGGAACTTGCAGGTGGTGGAGTTACCATGTATCTGCTGCCCTTGTTCTTCAAGATAAAAGTGCTTGTGGATTTGGAAAGTATTATTTAAGGATCTTTCATGAATTTTTATCGTGCATTTTCTGGTAAAGCACATCACTGCTACTGAATGGCAGTGGTGGAGGGAGTGGATGTTTGAGGATATGATGCCAATCAAGCAGACTGGTACAAATTAATTCTTAGACCAGATTCCAGCTGAGGTGGTTTATTGGTAGCCCAGTTTCGAACCATGAATGTCACCTGTTGTTAATTGTTCATCTTAAAATTTATTTTAAAACTCTGTTTCTGAAGCTTTCATAATAATATCTAAACATCAGGAGGTGAATGTGAAGAGTGTTTCTTTCCTTTTTTTTAAAAGATCTGTGCAGAAATAGAATCAGTACAGTGCTAATAAAGGCCTTTGGTCTATTTGAATCTGCGCTGGCCTTCCCAAAATCATCCCACCCTATACTATGAACCCACATTTACCATGGCTAATTCTACTAGCCTGCATTTCCCTGGCACTATGGGACAATTTAGCATGGCTGATCCACCTAAGTTCTACGTCTTTGGACTGAGAGAAGAAATTGGAGCACCTGGTAGAAACCCACACAGACAAGATTGGAATTGAACCCAGGTCCTTTGTGCTCTGGGGCAACAGTGCTGACCCCTGGACCACCACGAATTGATTGATTGAAACCAAAAGAACTGTGGATGCTGTAAGTCCAAAACAAAAACAGAAACAAAGTTAACTCCATTTGAGTGACCCCTCTTCAGAATTGATGGCAGCTAGGAAAATGTTGGTTTATATGTGGGTGCAGGTATGCCGAAAATAGATTGATCTTGCTTACATATTTTCCTAAGGAACCCTGTAATAAGAGAATGAATTATCTCTAGCATGAAACAGCAATGTATTACTGCAGACTACCAAACAGGAGTAGCTCTGCAGGCAGTAAATAACTTTGTGGGCGGCACGGTGGCACAGTGGTTAGCACTGCTGCCTCACAGCGCCTGAGACCCGGGTTCAATTCCCGCCTCAGGCGACTGACTGTGTGGAGTTTGCACGTTCTCCCCGTGTCTGCGTGGGTTTCCTCCGGGTGCTCCGGTTTCCTCCCACAGTCCAAAAGATGTGCAGGGTCAGGTGAATTGGCCATGCTAAATTGCCCGTAGTGTTAGGTAGGGGTAAATGTAGGGGTATGGGTGGGTTTCGCTTCGGCGGGTCGGTGTGGACTTGTTGGGCCGAAGTGCCTGTTTCCACACTGTAATGTAATGTAATCTAATCTAATCTAATCTAAAAACTTTAATTAGCCTGGTAAAGACCAAACAGTTTAGGTTTCTTGTGTCTCCAAGTGAATATGAGGTCCTTTTCAAAATAGGTATGAGCTTGGTAGGATAGACATAAATGTCCCTGCTTGTATATGAGGCCAAAACTTAACTAAACTTCATTTATGCACATTTTTTTTAGAATGTGGAATGCATTACCACAATTGGTTGAGAGAAATAGCATTTAAGGTGAAGCTCAATAAGCACATGAAGAAAGAAATCGAAGGATGTATAGAGGGTTAAATCAAGAGGGAAAAGAGTATAAAAACCAGCACAGATCTGTTTAGTGAACAGTCTATATTTTGGCTGTAAACTTTCCAAGTTGCATTTGTTTGTCTCTGGGTTAATTTAAATGAAAGAAAACTACAAAACAGAGGCTGACCACCTCATTTGGTGTGAAGCAAGATTTTAAATGTTTCTCTAGATTCAGCTTTTTCACAAACGTGTAAATATTGTTGTTGTAGCCATCTGTGCGGAAAGGTGTGTTACCAAGCATGCTCGAAGAGATACTGAAAACCAGAATAATGGTTAAACACTCAATGAAAGCTCACAAGAAGGACAATGCCCTTACGAAACTGCTTCATGCTCGACAGCTGGGTCTAAAACTCATCGCCAACTTCACTTATGGTTACACTGCTGCTAACTTTTCTGGAAGAATGCCATGTGTTGAGGTACTATAATGATACTTAGAATGCACATTTTCGCAAGATTTTTCAATTACAAATGAATTAAAAACCTTCAATTTAATCAAATGTGGACTGCACATGTATAATTTTGTGTATGTTTTTTCAGTAACTTAAAGCTTTCAGTAACTTAGCCAGAATGACATGTTTCTAAGCTGTAACATTGTAAGCAAATACAAAAAAATTAGCTTGTAATTTATTGCAGCAAATTATTGGGCTAGTGGATTGGTAGCCTTTGTTACGAGAGGATTTGACTACAAGAATAGTGAAGTCTTACCTCAATTGTACAGAAGCCTGGTTAGACCTTGCTGGAATACAGTATGCAGCTTTGGCCTCCTTACCTCAGGAGGGTTGTTATTGCTATAGAGTGAGAGGATTGATGAGGGTGGAGCAGTGGATGTGATCTATATTGACTTCAGTAAAGTTTTCATTAAGGTTCCTAATGGTAGACTGGTCAGCAAGGTTAGATCACATGGAATGCAGGGAGAACTAGCCATTTGGATACAGAATTATACTGACCTTTGACTATAGTCATTGAGAGGGATAGGAGCAGGAGGTATGGGAAAGTATTTAATTGGGGGAGGGGGAAATTACAATGCTCTTAAACAGGACTGGAGCACCTAAATTGGGAACAGATGTTCTCTGGGAAATGCACGACAGACATATGGAGGCTGTTTAGGAAGCACTTGCTGATAGTGTTGGACAGTTTACCCCACTGAGGCAAGGAAGGGATGGTAAGTTGAAAAAACCTTGGGTGACAAGGGATGTGGGACATCTCTTCAAGAGGAAGATGAAGGCTTACTTAAGGTTGAGGAGACAAGGATCAGATAGGATCTTAGAGGGTTACAGTGTAGCCAGGAAGGAACTGAAGAATGGACTGAGGAGAGCTAGAAGGGGGCATGAAAAAGATTTAGTAGGTAGAATTAAGGAAACCCCTAAGGCCTTCTACACTTTTATGTGAGGAACAGAAGGATGGCCAGAGTGAGGTTAGGGCCAATTGGGGACAGTTCCCTCCAATCAGAGGGAACTTGCTCCTGAAGTTGGAGGAGGTTGGGGAGGTCATTTAATTAATACTTTTATTTCAGTATTCAGTTCTGAGGTGCCTTTTGACGTTTTGAGGACAGCGTGAAACAAGTTGATGTTGAGGAAGATGTGCTTAATATTTTGAAAAACCTAAGGATAAGTCCCTTGGGCCAGACGGGATATACCCTAGGTTACTATGAGCAACGAGGAAAGAGATTGCTGTACCTTTGGTTTGGCGACGAACTTTGCGTACCCGCTGCCCGCTGGAATAGTACCAGATGATTGGAGGATGGCTAATGTTATTCCCTTGTTCAAGAAAGGGAATAAGAATAATCCTGGGAATTACAGACCAGTCAAATTATTGGGGAGGATTCTGCAAGACAGGATTTATGATTACTTGATTAGAGATAATCGGCATGGCTTTGTGAGGGGCAGGTTTACAATCCTTATTGAATTCTGAGCATGGGATAAAACACATTGAAGGTAGAGCAGTGGATGTGGTGTACGTAGATTTTTAGCAAGGCATTTGATAAGGTTCCCCATGGTAGGCTCATTCCGAGAGTAAGGAGACATGGGATACAGGGAAATCTGACTGTCTGGATACAGAATTGGCTGGCTGGTAGAATTCAGAGGGCGGTGGTAGATGGAAAGTATTCGGCCTGGTGTTCAATGACCAGCGGTGTTCCACAGGGATTGGTTCTGGGACCTCTGCTCTTTGTGACTTTTATAAATGACTTGGATGAGGAAATAGAAAGATGGGTTAGTAAGTTTGCCAATGACACAAAGGTTAGTGGAGTTATGGATAGTGTGGAAGTTGTTGTAGGTTGCAACGTGACACTGACAGGATGCAGAACTGGGCTGATAAGTGGCAGATGGATTCAACCTGGAGAAGTGTGAAGTGATTCACTTTGGAAGGAAGAATTTGAATGCAATGTGAGGAATAGGGATATCTTGCATCCACGTCCATAAATCCCTCAAAGTTGCGACTCAAGTTGATAGGGTTATTAAGAAGGCGTATGGTGTGTTAGCTTTCATTAGCGGGGGGATTAAGTTTAAGAGCCATGAGGTTATGCTGCAGCTCTATAGAGCCCTAGTTAAAACACTTGGAATATTGCGTTCAGTTCTGGTTGCCTCATAGGAAAGATGTGGAAGCTTTGGGAAGGGTGCAGAGGAGATTTACCAGGATGCTGCCTGCACTGGAGGGCATGTCTTATGAAGAAAGACTGATGGAGCTAGGGCTTTTCTCATTGGAGCAAAGAAGGATAAGAGGTGTACTAGATGATAGGTATGAGTGGATAGCCATAGACTTTTTCCCCTGGCTGTAATGTTCACTGTGGTGGGCATAATTTTAAGGTGATTAGAGGAAGGTTTAGGGGAGATGTCAGAGGAAGATTCTTTACTCAGCATTGGGTTCGTGGAATACACTGCCAGCAATGGTGGTAGAGTCAGATACATAGGGACAGTTAAGCGACTATTGGATAGGCATGCGGAAGCTAGTACAATGAAGGATATGTAGGTTAGTCTGATTTTTAGAGTAGGATACAAGGTCAGCACACCATTGAGGGCCAAAGAGCCTGCACTGTGCTGTACTGTTCAATGTTCTATGTTCTAGAACTGGCTCGAAGGTTGGAGACAGGGTGGTGATGGAGGGTTGATTTTCAGACTGGAAGCCTATGGCCATTTGTGCCACAAGGATTGATGCTGGGTCCACTGCTTTTCTTCATTTATGTAAATGATTTGGATGTGAAACAGTATGTTTGCAGATGACGCCAAATTTGGACGTGTAATGGACAGCGAAGGATGTTACCTCCGAGTACAACAGCATCTGATCAGATGGACCAAGGAGTGGCAGATGGATTTTTAATTTAGATAAATGTGAGGGACTGCATTTTGGAAAGGCAAATCCAGGCAGAACGTATACACTTAATGGTAAGGTCTTAGGGAGTGTTGCTGAACAGGGGACACATTGGAATGCAGGTCCATAGTTCCTTGAAAGTGGAGTCTCTGGTAGTTAGAATGATGAAGAAGGTGTTTAGTATGCTTTCTTTATTGGTCAGTACATTGAGTACAGGAGTTGGGAGGTCATGTTGTGGCTGTGCAAGACACTTTTGAAATACTGCGTGCAATTCTGGTCTCCTTCCTATTGGAAGGATGTTGTGAAACTTGAAAGGATTCAGAAAAGATTTACAAGGATGTTGCCAGGGTTGGAGGTTTTGAGCTATAGGGAAAGGTTGAATAGGCTGGGGTTGTTTTCCCTGGAGCATCAGAGGCTGAGGGGTGACCAGAGGCTAGAGATTTATAAAATCATGAGAGGCATAGATAAGTAAATAGACCAGGTATTTTACCTTGGGTGGGGGAGTTCAGAACTAAAGGAGATGGTGTGTGAATGGAATGAGCTGCCAGGGGAAATGGTGGAGGCTGGTATGATTACAGCATTTTAAAAGGCCTGTGGATGGGTATGTGGATAGGAAGGGTTTAAAGGATATGGGCCAAGTGCTGCCAGATGAGGTTAGAATATCTGGTCGGCACAGGTGAGTTGGATGGAAGAGTCTGGTCCCGTGTTGTACATCTCTATGACTCTGAGTGTAGCAATAGTTCACCAGGCTTGTTGCCATTATGGCAGGACTGTCCTCTAATAGACTGGGCAACCTGGCCCTCTGTTATACAGGCAGAGTTCTGCAACATGAAATGGGGCCCTTTGGACTATGTATCTGCACCAGTCATCAGCAACTATCTATTCTAGTACAATTTTCCAGCACTTGGCCCATAGACTTTTTTGCGGTGACACTTCGAGTGTTCATCTCAATGCGTCCAAAACGTTGTAATGGTTCCCACCTTTTCTACGCTTTTAGACCAGGTAACCTCTGAACCTCCTGCCTTTAAATCTAGGCTCCCTAGTTACTGATCTCTAACCTAAGGGGAAATGTTTCTTATTGTCTACTGTAGGCCCTCCTAATTTTGTACACCTCCATCAGGTTCTCCCCTTACCCACCTAACCTTCTCTGCCTTAAGGGAAACTGCCAGAAGTGTCTCTTCAAAGCTGAAATGCTCCAGCCCAGGCAACACCCTGGTGAATCGCCTCTGCACTGTAATGACTGTGCTGTTTTATTTTTCTTTTGCTAAACTCTGCACCGAAATATGAGAGAGAGCTGTTCTAAAACCAGTGTTTTGGTGAGGGTGCTGCAGTTTTGAAAACCAAGTGAGCTGACACCCAGGCCAGACATTGTGTAAACACCTGTTTGACCCAGCAGGAATTGAAGACATCAGTTGCAGACAATTTGAAACAGAGGAGATGTACAACACAGCTTTTATTTCCAATAAGTAGTTCATTGGGCTCGTGACCAGTTATCAATGACCAAGACCTTTGTGCTTTCTAGTAACAACATTTGGTTTCTGTGTGACTGAACAGTTTGGATCAAGAAATATTGGAGCAAGAGAAATTTTCAGTTCTTCCCCATCTCAGTTGTAGCCTGTCACTGTTCTCTATAGTCAACAATCACTTTAATCCTTAAGGAACTCAGTTTTTTCCCTCTGCCCATAATCTATTTAACCCTCTCTTTCAGGGGAGCTTGAGGGGATTAGGGTTTTAATTAGTAATATTATATGAATACAGGTTATAAATGTCTGCCTACATCTAGTCTAATTACTTAAAATAAATAGTGAATCTTGTTTGATCCAGAAACTTGGTCTTTGCTTTTTAACAATCAAGGTCTGTAAGATGGTAAGTTAGGAAACTTTGCCTACTTTATAAAATCACGAAGTTCTGTGACAAGGTTGGGAATACCTGGGCTCAATTTCTAACGTGCTACCACAGTGGGTTATGGCAGCAGCCATATCCTTCCTATAATGTGATAACCAGAACTGCGTGCAGTAATTCAGTTGTAACTTAACTAACACATTTCCCTGTAACCTCCCTGCTCTTGTGAAAAGAACTTTTGCCCAGTTCTGGAATTGTTCTCTTCTGTCAATGTTTCAACCAAGGCCATAATGAGGTCAAGAGCTGGGTGACCCTGGTGGAACCCGAACTGAGTATTAATGAGCAGATTATTGCTAAACAAGTGCTGCTTAATGGCAGTATATATGACTGCTTGCATCACTTTATTAATGATCAAGAGTAGACTGTTAGGGTATTAATTGGTCAGGTTGGATTTGTCTTACGACTTGTGTATAGGGCATACATGGACAATTTTCCACTGTCATGTGGATGCAGTGCTGTAGATGTACTGGAACAGCTTTGTCAGTGTCACGGCACATTGAGCACAGCAAGTCCGTATTAGTGCCAGAAGCCTTCCTCCAGCTGTTTTGTGATATCACACAGAGTGAATCAAATTGACTGAAGACTGGCATGTGTAATGCTGGGGTCCCCTTGAGGCCGAAATGGATCATCCATGATTGCTGTGAATGCTCCAGTCTTGCCCTTTGCATTGATGTGCTGGATTTCCCCCATTAGTGACACTGGCTATCTCTGTGGAGCCACCTCCAATGCATTGTTAATTGTCCACCACTATTCATGATTTGATGGAGCAGGATAGCAGAACACTTCAATGATCTTTACTCAAACTATCCACATGATTCATCCACTGGCGTTTCATTTCACACACTCACAACTAGATGTTTTTAAAAAAAGAAGTTGACTTCATGTTGAGGTTGTACAGGATGTTGGTGGGGCCTCTTCGGGAGCACCGTGCGCAGCTCTGGTCACCCTACCACAGGCAGGATATTATTAAATTAGAGAGGGTTCAGAAAAGATTTACCAGAGTGTTGCCAGAATGACAGGGTGTGAGTTCTAAAAATAGGCTGGGACCTCTTTCACTGGAGCCTGTAGGAGGTTGAGGGGTGAGCTTATAGAGATTTATAAAATCATACGGGGCATAGATAAGGTGAATAGAAAGAGTCTTTTCCCTTTCATGGGGGACTTCAAAACTAGGGGCCATATTTTTTTGAGGTGAGAGGACAAAGCTTTAAAAAGGACCTGAGGTGCAATTTTTTACAGTGTGGCTTATGTGTGGACTGAACTGCCAGAGAAAGTGTGTAGGTACAGTTACAACACTTAAAAGACATTTGAATAAGTACATGAATGGTAAAAGTTGGGAGGCATATTGGCTAAACGCAGGCAAATGGGAATCGTTTAGTTTGGAAACATAGTCGGAGTGGACTAGTTAGATCAAAGAGTCAGAGCCAGAGTATGGAAACAATCACCCATAAAGACGCAGGGTGATTATAATGCTTCAGGGCAATCTAGATCAGTTGATTTGTGTGGGCAAACACATGACAACTGTCAAGATTAGAGTGGTGCTGGAAAAGCACTGCAGGTCAGGCAGCATCCGAGGAGCAGGAAAATCGACGTTTCAAACAAAAGCCTTTCGTAAGAAATGAGGCTGGGAGCCTCCAGGGTGGAGAGTTAAATAGGAGGGGGGGTGAGGCTGGGGAGAAGGTAGCTAAGAGTGCAACAGGGAGATGGCGGTGGGGATAAAGGTGATAGGTCAGAGAGGAGGATGGAGTGGATAGGTGGGAAGGGAGATTGGCAGGTAGGACAGGTCAGGAGGACTGTGCTGAGCTGGAAGGTTGGAGGTGGGGGAAGGGGAAATGAGGAAACTGGTGAAATCCACATTGGTGGCCTAGGGTTGGAGGGTCCTGAGGCGGATGATGAGACGTTCTTCCTCCAGGCGTCAGGTGGTGAGGGAGCGGCGACGAAGGCGGTCCAGGGCCTGGAGGTCCTTGGCAGAGTGGGAGGGAGAGTTGAAATGTTTGGCATAGGGTGGTGGGGTTGATTGGTGCAGGTGTCCTGGAGATGTTAACCTTACTAACCACCTGATCCACCTGTCTTATTTCTTTCAAGATCTCTCTGGTCCTTAGCATTTCCTAGAGTCCTGCCCTTCATGATTTACTCCCTCACCTTGTCAGTCCTCTCAAATTTATCACCTCACACTTCTCTGGAATTTCAAAGAATGAGTGGTAATCTAATTGAAATCTACAAAATACTTCTCTCAAAAAAAAGGGTTAGAAGCAAGTAGTTTATTTCCTTTGAGCATCTAGTACCAGGGGTGTCATTTGAAAAAAATAAGAGGATGCCATTCAGGACTAGGATGAGGAGAGTTTGTTTATTCAGAAAATGTGTATGTGGAAGCTCAGTCTTTGAGTATAATTAAAATTGGGATTAATTTTGTGGTGTTCTAGCAAGAGTCAATGCAGGTATATGATTTTCTAACAGTAACAAGTGTTTCTGCTAGGCTGCGCAGCAATTGGGAAACAAACAGTCTATGCAAGAGCAGCATTTTCTTCATGCAGTAAAAGGCAGTATTTCAACCTTTAAAGGATGTGTGCAATGTAACAAGCCAGTCTTGTAAAAAGAAGTGGAAGAGAGGACCTTGGATGTAATTTCCAGAAGACTTAGAATTTCACACAAGTTTTAACTGCCATTTAAATTTAGGATCTGAAAGATTGAAGGATTTGAATCTCCTCTTACTAGTTTAACTATCAGAGCACTTAAGTCCAAATTTTAATTTTCAGTGTATTTTGAAATGTTTATTACATCTTAACATGCTCCCACTTGAAATATTTTGTAAAGACATTTTCTGTATTTTCTAAAGGTTTACTGTGTTACATTGGCATGTAATTTGTATGGAAGAATAATTTCTCAATTTCTTAAACAGATTGGTGATAGCATTGTTCTCAAAGCAAGAGAGACCCTTGAACGTGCAATAAAGTTGGTCAATGAGACAAAGAAGTGGGGAGCTCATGTTGTGTATGGAGACACTGACAGGTATCACTTATTGATCAAACTATAATTGATAACAATGTTAAATAGATACCTGACTTTCAGGTGTTAAATTATGAAAGAGAGATTATACAAATTAAGCATGTTTTCTCTAGAATTTAAAAGATTAAGGGGTAATCTCATTGAAGTTTTCACAACATTAACACAAAAAGATGGCTCGATAAGGATAAACTATTTTCAGTAGTTGAACATTCTAGAACTGGGGACATCCTCTCTTTCTTTAAAGAAAAAAGAGCAGTCTGAACAAGAGAGAGTTAGGAAGCACTTCTACACACACGGTGGCGGATGTTTAGCGAGGTTTTCACAAACAGTAGGTACCATACATCAGGAGCATCTCGGAACTGACAGCCAGACTACTGCGACCCCTAGGACTCATAACAGCACACAAACCAACAGCCACGCTCAGACAACAACTCACCAGAACGAAGGACCCGATACCCAACATGAGCAAGACAAATGTAGTGTACAAAATACCATGCAAGGACTGCACTAAACACTATATAGGACAAACAGGAAGACGGCTAACAATCCGCATACATGAACATCAACTAGCCACGAAACGACACGACCAGCTATCTTTAGTAGCCACACACGCAGACAACAAGCAACATGAATTCGACTGGGACAACACTACTATCATAGGACAAGCCAGACAGAGAACAGCCAGGGAATTCCTAGAGGCATGGCATTCATCCACAAACTCCATCAACAAACACATCAACCTGGACCCAATATACCAACCACTACAGCAGACAGCTGAAACTGACAACCGGAAGCGGCAGGGACAGACCACTATAAACACCGGAGGAAACATCAAAGAAGCGCTTCGCAGGAGGCTCCCAAGCACTGATGATGTCGCCTAGCCAGGGGACGAAGGGTTTGCAACAAAAACTTCCAGCTCGGCGAACAGAACCACAACCTAAATAGTTATTTAACAGCTAATGTAACAAATTTAACATTTCTATGTAGTTATGAAAAGTCAGAAGCAAACAAAAAAATCTGGAGCTATTAGAAATGATTGCTGATTAGCATTGGGAAGAAAGGTTAATGTTTTAGATAAACCTTTCATCAGAACACTTTTCACACAGAAGCCTAATTATTGCCTTGCAGTAAGCAGCTGTTGATGTAGGGACCGCATGTTTGACTGGCATCATTCAGAATTGAATTAATTCGATTAGATTATTTAGTGGGGAAACAAGCCCTTCAGCCCAACAAGTCCGCACCGACCCTTGGAAGAGCAACACACCCAGACCCATTCCCCTACCTTTACCCATTCACCTAACACTATGGGCAATTTAGCATGGCCAATTCACCTAACCTGCATATCTTTGGACTGTGGGAGGAAACCAGAGCACCCGGAGAAAACCCACACAGACACGGGGAGAACGTGCAAACTCCACACAGACAGTTGCCTGAGACGGAAGTTGAACCCAGGTCTCTGGTGCTGTGAGGCAGCAGTGCTAACCACTGTGCCACCGCTTGAACTAGTTGGCTAATTTGGATGGAATATTTTGAAAGGATAGAAACTAGGGCAGGGTGGGGCCATAATTGATCTTACAACTGTAGCAATGTCTTGCATTATGGCTGAGAAATGTATTTGCATGCACCAGCATCTAAACTTCAAAAGGTATGTGAATGAGTCTTTAAAAATCTGTCTTATCAAGTGTGTTCTGACCATATGGCAAAATAATCAGGAAGATTGCCCACTTCCATCTCCATAACTTCAATAGGTTCACCTTCTGTTTCACCTTTTATCTGCTGCAGAAACTGTCATCTATGCCTTTTTTTTTCAACCTCTCAACTTGACTATTCCAATACAATCTGACTAGCTGACCACATTCTTAAGCTCTCACCAAGTCACATTCACCTGCTGAGCTGCATTGGCTTCTAGTTGAACTATGCTTCAGTCTTCAAATTCTCAAACTGTTTTTCAAATGGCTGCATAGCCTTTTTCCCCCTCCTTGAGGAGATGTTGATTTATGGCAATCCATCTGGACTAGTCTTCCAGAGGCCAGGATTATGCTGTGAAGAGGTCAATTCAAATCCCACCACAGCAACTGATGGAATTTAAAGTCAACCCATGAGATCTAGAATTAAAAACTTGTTTACCCATGGTAACCTTAAAACTACGATCGATTGTCAAAAGCCACTAATATTTCACTAACGATTCATCATGTTCATTAATGGAAAGAAATCTGCCGTACTTAATTGGTCTGGCCTACATGTGATTTGAGATTCAGGGTTAATAGTGTTGACTCTTCAATATCATCTGAATTGGCCTCATAATCCATTCTAGTCAAGGCTAATTAGCAATGGGTCACGAATGTTCACATTAAGAGCAAGACCCTCATTGTATGATTATACTTTTTTAAAAATGTCCAATCTTCTCCAGCTACACAACTGGGTTACCTGCATTCTTCTTTGCGTCCTGGATTACATTAGTCCACCATTGCTGACTGTCCTTGCAGCTGTCTTGGCCCTAAATCTGTCTCTCTACCTCTCTTGTCCTTAAAAACCTATTAATGTTTTGACCAAAATTTGGTTGCCTGCCCTAATAATTTTCGTGGTTCAGTCTCAAATTCCATTTTATAATGCCACTGTGGAACCTATTTTAAATCCATTCCCGTAAAATAGACCACAGATTTCTGGAAATGCATGGCAGGTCATTCAGTAAAAGAGGTTCCTAATAATCCTTTAGAATCAAAGATTTAGACTCTGTTTTACAACTCTAACAAAACAACATCTGGTAACAATAAAGTTGACTGTGCCACTGTCAGATTACTAAGCAAGTTGTTTTTTTAAATATCCTTTTCAGCAGTCCTTACTCAAACTGACCCACATGTGACTTCAGATTTATTTATTTTATGAAATAGAAAATATTGAAAGAATTAACAAGCATGCTTATGATGGAATAAATGAGCAAAATAATCTACACACTGCTTGTCAGAAGACACTAATACTATAAAAGACTGTTATAAGTCAGTAGGGGCAAAGAAAACAAAATATAGGAATTGTAGAGAATGAAAACATAAGTAATAGCAGTAATGGTTTGGAGATGCCGGTGGAAGCATAGATGATACTTGGCCCTATTGAGCCTGCTTCACCATTCATTAAGGTTATGGCCAATCTTGGGCTTAATTCCTCTTTCCCCAAAATTCATTCAATATACCTTTTTAAATATATTCAACAATAGGGCAATCATATCCCTCTGGGAGGATAATTTTAAAGATTCACAATATTCTCGAGCAAAGAAATTTCTCCTCCTCTCCAACTGAAACGATTGGTCCTTTCTCCCTAGACTCTGTTCCTGTGATCCAGACTCCCCAGCCAGGGAAACATTAACTAGCCAATTCACAACCTTGATTATATCAGTGAGATTACCTCTCATTTTCCTAAATGGAAAGGTTTTGGGAAGGCCACAGCTGAAGAGTAGAAAGGGTATGCTGCAAATGTAAATTAGAACCGAAATTGTAATTTTATTGGTGACTTTGAGTTGGGTTTGTATTCTTGTACAGTATGTTTGTGCTGTTGAAAGGAGCAACCAAGGAGCAGGCCTTCAAGATTGGACAGGAGATTGCTGATGCTGTGACTGCCACAAATCCAAAGCCTGTGAAATTGAAATTTGAGAAGGTGAGATGCCTATTTTCAATAACAGTGAAAGCCCAATAAGTCACTTAATCTTAATCATACTTTAATTTTTCTTATTAATTATGTCATAGTTGTGGGAGTGTTTGTTAAGCTGGGAAGTTGAATTTCAGACATTTCAGTCCCCTGTCTAGGTGACCTCTTCAGTGCTTTGGAGCCTGCTGTGAAGCCCTGCTGTACTGTCTTCTGGAATTTATTTGGTTCCATTCCTACTGCTTCCGGTTGCCAGTTCCAGCTGTTCATTCTCATGGTCGGTATATTGGGTCTAGGTCTGTGTTTTGTTGGTGGAGTCCATGGCTAAGTGCCATGCTTCTAGAAATTCTCTAGCTGTCCTCTGTTTAGCCTGTCCTACGATTATTGTGTTGTCTCAATCGAATTTGTGGTCCTAAGGATAGTTAGTCATGGCATTTAGTGGCTCGTTGGTGTTCATGGATGAGGATTGTTGGTTGTCTGCCTGTTTGTTCCATATAGTGTTTCGTGCAGTCTTTGCATGAAATCTTCAACTTTCTCCATCTTGTAAATTATGTTTGGCTTGCACATGACGGGTATAGGGTCTTTTGAACTGGTGAGTTGTCTGAGTGTGACTGTTGGTTTATGGACTATCATGAATCAGAGTGGTTGGAGAAGTTGGGCTATCTGTTCTGAGGCGTTTTTCGTATAAGGTAGAGCACCTGGTAATTTAGGTGGTGGCATATCCTCCTCGAATTGTTTGTTAGACATCTGTGGGTATATCTGTTCTTGGAGCATTGTGTTGGAGCACATTTGAACAGAGTCCTAATGCAGCTTCAGCGTGTGTGTGTGGTTGCAGTTGTAATTCAGGATCAGGTCCATGTGTGGCTTTTCTGTACATTTTTGTGGTGCATTCACCATTCTGTGTTCTTTCTACCATCACATCCAAGAATGGGAGTTAATTGTTGGTTTCCTCCTGTAATAATAACAAGTGTTGTCCACATATCTGATCCAGAGTTTGGGTTGGATCTGTGGGAGGGCTCTTTGTCCCGGTCTTTGCATCACTGCTTCTGCCGAGTCCAGAGATGGGTGAGCCCATAGCTGTTCCATTGATCTGTTCATGTATTTGGTTGTTGAACGTGATGTGAGTCGTTAAGCACAGGTCTAGTAGTTTGAATATACAGTCCTTGTTGATGGAACAGTCGACACAATGGGGAATCTATTTGTCCTGGAGGTTGGCTATTACCCCTCTGGCTAGAGTTTTGTCAGTTGAAGTGAGCAGTGCTGTTACATCAAATGAGACCATTATTTCGTCTTTGTCTATGTTTATGTTCTTAATGTTGTCTAGGAATTCCTGTAATGATTGTATGGAGTGTTTGGATCCACTGATAACTTCAACAAACCTGAAGTATCTTCTTTTGCCAGTTTATGCGATGGAGATCTTGGGCATGCCACATTAGGTCTGAGTGGAATATCTGGTTTGTGTACCTTGGGTAATCCATGAAAACCTGGGGTGTTGCTGCTTTCTGGTTTCATCCTGGACAAACAGGTTTCTCTGTTGTGAGGTCTGTTCTATCAGCAAGGGCTGCATACTCAAACTACTAGACCTGTGCTTGACAACACACATCACATTCAACAACTAAATATATGAACAGATCAATGGAACACCTATGGGCTCACCCATCTCTGGGCTCAAAGCAGAAGCAGGGATGCAAATATTGGAACAAACAGCCCTACCACAAATCCAACTCACTCTGGATCAGATACGTGGGCGTGATCTTTTATTATCACGAACAGAACAGAAATTAAAAACACACTCTGGATTGTCAATACCATGCTCACAGGGATCAGATTTATGAGAGAGGAGGAAACCCATAATCAACTCCCATTCCTGGATGAGATGGTAGAAATAACAGAATGGGACTACACCACAGAAGTGTCCAGAAAAGCCACACACTGACCAGATCCTGAACTACAACTGCAGCCACCCAAACACAAACAAGACAAGCTGCATTAGCACCTTGTTCAAAAGGGCTGCAACAGACTGCATCACTCCTGAACTACGAAAAGAGGAAGAATACCTCTACAGAGTCTTCACCAAGAACAGATATCCCCGCAACTTCATCTGCAGATGCCTAACTGGCAGACAACACGACAAGCTAACAAACATGCCATGACCTAACTGACCAGCCACACTACCTTACATAAAAAGGTCTCTGAACTGACAGCCAGACTTCTCTGACCACTGGGATTCATGACAGCCCATAAACTGACAGCCATGCTCAGACAACAACTCACCAGAGTGAAAGACCCTATGCCCATCAGGTGCAAGGCAAACATAATTTACAAGATTCCATGCACAGACTGCATGAAACACTATATAGAACAAACAGGCAGATAACTAGCAATCCACATCCATGAACACCAAGTAGACACTAAATGCCATGACCAGCTATCTCTAGTAGCTATATACTGATGATAAGGACCACAGGTTCCACGGGGACAACACAACGATCATAGGACAAGCTAAACAGAGGACAGCCAGCGAATTTCTAGAAGTATGGCACTCATCCATGGACTCCAACAAACATAGACCTAGACCCAATATACCGGCCACAACAACAAGCAACCAGAAGCAGCAGGAACGGAACCAAATAAATTCCAGAAGAGAGTACAGCAGCACTTCATAGGACCCCATAAAACAATGAAAATGTCACCTAGACAGGAGAATATGTCTGCAAATCAACCTCCCATCTCACGAACATACTCATAACTTTGTCAATCTGCAGCCGAGCTATAAATCCTTGACAAAAACCTTGAAAATTAAAGTATTGTAAGCCAGGTAATGCCAATAAATTTCAAGTCCCTTTTCAAGCTTCAGTGATCTTGAAGGGTCTGTTGGGGTAACTGAAAGAGCCTGTCAGCGGTGCAGAGAGAAAAATCTGAAGTGGTGGAAGATTCAAGATTTTGAGTGGAGATTGCACTTTGAGTTCTCAAGGGTGTATCACATTATTCTGGTTACTTCTGACTGTTAATAATTTTACTGTTTAACCGAAATTGGAGACATTCCTGCAAAGCTGATTGGCAAGTGTGGGCATGGATTATTCATTCATGGGCATTGCTGGCTAGGTTAGTATTTATTGCCCATCCCAAACTATCTTTGAGAAAGAGATGAGCTTCCGCCCTGCATGTGTTATAGATACAGTGCTGTTAGGAAGAGAGTTCAAGAATTTTGACCTAGCAAAGGAGCAGTGACCGTTCCAGATCTGGGTGATGTGTGCCTTAGAGGGAAACTTGCTGCTGATGGTGTTCCCATCTATCTGCTGCCATTGTCATTCTAAATGATAGAGGTTGCGTGTTTGGACATTGCTATTGAAGAAGCCACGATGATTTGTTGAAGTGCATCTTGTAAATCATGTACATTGCTACCAGTATGCATCATGATTGAGGTGCTTTTGCCCTGGATGGTGTTGAGTTTCTTTTGTAGTTGTAGCTGCATTTGTACAGGCAATGAGAAAATATTCCATTGCACTCCTGACCTCTGCATTGTAGATGGTGGACGAGGTTTGGTGGTGGGCTATTTATTAGCTTCTGACCTGATCTTGTAGCCTCAGTATTTATATGCTTGGTCCAGTTCAGTTTCTGGTCAATGGTAACGCCCAGGATGTTAACAGGGAGGTTTTTAAATGCATGGTAGCGGAGTTGCATCTCAATGCTTACACATCCAACCCAGCTGATTGATTATGCAGGACCTTGTATAGAATCATAGAATCCCTACATTGCAGATAATCCAAATGGCATCCCACCCTATCCCTGTAACCCCATGTTTTCCATGGCTAATCCACCTAGCCTCCACATCCTTTAGACTGTGGGATACAACCAGAACACCCAGTGAAAACCTACACCGACATGGGGATACTGACAGTCACCCAGGGCTGGAATCTAACCTGGGTCCCTGGTGCTGAGGCAGCAGTGCTAACCACAGGGCCACCGTGCTGCCCTGTCCTCAACATTCACATTCATATCCTTAACATTTCATAAAAACAAATTTGAAACAGTTCGAAGAATCCTAAATTCATCACATTTTGATTTGTTTGCGATATGCTGTTCCCTAACCAGAGACTTGAATTTTTTTTAATGTGTTTCTGTACCAAAGATTGATGTGGGAGTCACTGACTAGGCCAGCATTTATTGCCTACCTGTATAGACTTGGAGTCATAGAGATGTACAGCACAGAAACAGAGCCTTCAGTCCAAATCGTCCATGCCGACCAGATATCCTAAATAAATCAAGTCCCATTTGCCTGCATTTGGCCCATATCCCTCTTAAACCCTTCCTATTCAGATACACATTCAGATCCCTTTTTAAATGTCGTGATTGTACCATTTTTTGTTTTATCCTTTGAAGTTAATAGGATCTGTTACAAATGTACGGTAACTGGTTGATCAAACTTTATTAGTGTTTTAAACAGGTTAAAACTGTATAAGGAGTGAATCTGAGCAGAAAATTTGTTAACTATTATTACAATATAAATATGATATGATCGTTCAGAATGTTATCAATTAGATTGTTAATGAAATTTTTTCTGTAATAAATTATCATCCAATTCTTGCAATATTTAACACCAGATAGCTGAAGGTTTTTTAAATTTGATGGTTTATTCTCTGCTTGTTGTACTTTCTAACATACAAATCACAATTATGTCCATGAATAGAAATTAGCTTTGACTCTTAGCTGTTTACTTGCTGACAGGTAATGCGTAGTACAACCAGTATTCCTCCATCCACATGGATCAGCACTATTTGTGAATTTCCCCATACAAAAAAAAAGTTCTCCGTGTGAACAATTAAGAGTCAACCACACTGCTATGGGTCTGGAGGCCAGTTTTGCTTCCCTCAAGGAAATTAATGAACCAAACGCTATTTTATGGCAATTAACAATGTTTATTAGGTTACCATTTTAATTGCAGTTTTTTTTAATTGATTTCTATGGTGGGATTCAAACACACATCCCCAGAACATTCGCTTGGGATTCTAGATTACTAATCTACTGACATTACAGAATTGGGGAGACAGTGACATAGTGGTAATCTTTTGTTGTTTGTTTTTCTGATAGGTTTACTTGCCATGTGTTTTGCAATCAAAGAAGAGATATGTTGGTTATATGTATGAGAGTTTAGACCAGAAAGATCCTGTTTTCGATGCCAAGGGTATCGAAACTGTGCGGAGAGACTCCTGCCCTGCTGTCTCCAAGGTATGTTATATTTGTGTTTTTTAATGAAGTATTTTCTTTGTTCACCACCACACAGATATCCCCACATTAATTGCACAAACAAAAGAAAATAATTTCAAAGGTTCAAGCAATTTATTTTGTCGCAGAATTCCAAAGCTGGATATTTGATATCATCATATCCTTGAAATTGTCCTCAAGTCGTTTTACTAAAATATGACATTTAGGTTTCGTATTTCACACCGTAATACAAGCAAGTGAATCCAATTTGATGACTCCTGAATACAGAGTAGAAGATGCTATCTGATACCTTCATGCTGTACGTATTTTTTTAGTTCAGGTTATTGTCCATAAATAGATCAAAACAAGCATAATGCCTGCAACTACTGGGAGAATTTTGTCAGCAAATTGTCTGCTATTAACCTTTTGTGGGGTTCAAAAAGGAACAACGCATTTGACATGTTTCCTTATCCTGCAGGGCACAGATTCCAGCATCTTGCAGACATAGTGAGCAATACTGGTAAAGTGAACATAGAACTGTACAGCATAGGAACCGGCCCTTCAGCCCACTCTGTTGTGCCGAACATGATACCAAATGAAACTTTTATTCCTTGCATATTCATGTGCTTATCTAAATGTCCCTTAAATGTCCCTATTGTATCTGCCTCCACCACTTAACCCTGGCAGTAAGTTCCAGACTTCAACCACTCTTGTGTATTTAAAAAAAATGCCCCACACATCTCCTTTGAACTTCCCCCTCTCACCTTAAAATAACTCTCCCTAGTATTAGATGTTTCAACTCTGTGGGGAGGGGGAGAAAAAGATTCTGACCATCAATTATATCTGAGCATTTCATAATTTATAGTCTTCTATCAAGTCTCCCCTCAGCCTCTGCCACTTGAGAAAATAATCCGAGTTTTTCTAGCCTCTCCTTATTGCTCATGCCCTCTAATATAGGTAGCATCCAAGTAAAACTCTTCTGCACCCTCTCGAAAGCCTCCACATCCTTCCTATAATGTGGCAAGCAGAATTGAACGCAGTACTCTAGTGTGGTCTAACCAAAGTCTTATAAAGCTACAACATGATATTCTGACTTGTGTACTCAATTCCCTGTCCAATAAAGGCAAGCATGCCATACGCCGCCTTTACAACTCTATCTATTTGAGTGGCTACTTTCAGGGAGCTATGGACTTGAACCTCACGATCCTTCGGTACATCAACACTTTTCAGAGTCCTGCCATTAACTGTATACTTTTCCTTAACATTTGATTTCTCAAAGTGCAGCACTTAACACTTACCCAGATTAAACCCTATCTGCCGTTTCTCCGTCTGTATCTGCAGTTGATGTATATCCCGCTGTATTCTTTGACAACCTTTTACGCTATCCACAACTCCACTGACCTTTGTATCATCTGCAAACTTACTAACCCACCCATCTGCATTTTCATCCATGTCACTTATATACATTACAAACAGCAGAGGCCCCAGTACAGATTCCTGCAGAACACCACTAGTTATGGACCTCCAGCCAGAAAAGCACCCTTCAGCCACTACCTTCTGTCTTCTATGGACAAGCCAATTCCTAACTCATGCAGCCACGTCATCATTTATCCCATTAATCTTAATCTTCTGGATGAGCCTACCATGAGGGACCCCATTGACAGCCTTACTCAAATCCATGTAAACAACATCCACTGCTCTACCCTCATCGATTACCGTTATCGTCACCTCAAAATTCAAACAACTTAAGTTATGACCTGCCCTGCACAAAGCCATGCTGACTGTCCCTAATTAGGCCATGTTTTCCTATCCCTAAGAATTCTCTTCAATAGCTTCCCAACCGTTGATGTGAGACTCACTGGTCTATGGTTTCCTAGATTATCCCTATTTCTGCTCTTGAATAGAGGAACAATGTTAGCTACTTGCCAGTCCTCCAGGACTTCTCCAGTGGCTAACAAGCTTGCTAAGATCTTGGTCAAGACCCCATAAGTCTCCACCCTTGCCTCTCTGTAACCTGGAGTATATATCATCAGGCCCTGGGGACCTATTCACCTTAATGCTCTTCAAGAGATCCACCACCACTTCTTTCTTGATCTCAAAATGCCTAGCATATTAGCATGTTCCACACAAATGTCACTGCCCTCTATATCCTTCTCCTGGGTAAAAACTGACACACAGTACTTATTTAGGATCTCGCCCACATCCTCTGGCTCCAGTCACTTTCCCTCCTTTATCCTTGAGTGGTTCTACCTTCTCCCTAGTTATCGTCTTCGTTTTAATCTATTTATGTATTGCCTTGTGATTCTCTTTTAACCTTCTTGCCAAGGTCATGTCATGGCCCCTTCCTACTCTAATTCCCTGCTTGAGTACTTTCCTGATTTTCTTATTCCTCATTGGCATATCAGATTTTTAGCTTCCTAAACCGTTCATATGCTTTTTTTTTCTTTTTTGACTAAATTCGCACCTCCCATGTAACCCAAGGGTCCCTTTATCTTGCGATTCCTTGTCCTTCCTCCTTACTGGAACATTAAATTGCTGAAACTGGATTATCATTCGTTTTGAATGTAGGTGGTTATATAAGATGTGAAAGAGCCATTAACGATAGAAGGTAGTTCTCCTAGTATTTCAAGGCAAGTGTCTGGTATCTAACGCCAGGCACAGCAGATAAGGGATCAACTGTGAGAAGAGGGACAGTCTTTGCAGGACTGAGGGTGTTGTACTTTAAAAAGAGCAGTATACAAAGCCAGGTAATGAGCGTGAAGCACAGATTAAAATTGGCAGGTACAATGTAGTAATGTCAGAGATGTGGGTGGGAACTAAATATCCAAGGATTCGCATCTTACTGAAAGGATAGTCAGAAGTGGCAGGGTTTCCTGGTCAGTAAGAAATTAAATTGAAAGCAACAAACAGTATAGAGTTAGAAGGTTTGAAATATGTGTGGGTAGAGTGAGGAACCACAAACCGGGAAAAAGACCCGGTAAGGGTTGTGTACAGGCTTCCTGGCAGTAGTCAGGATCTGGAGAAAAAAATAAATCTGGAAATAAAAGGCATGTAAGAAAGACCACTATTACAGTAAGCATGGGGGACTTCAGTATGCAGGTGGTTGGTAACGGATCCCAAGAAAAGGAATTAGTGGGATGTCTACAAGTTGTTTTTATGGAGGGGCTTGTGGCACAGCCCACTGAACAGGCAGTTCTGGATTTAGTGATGTGAAATGAGGGGCAGACCTGATTAGGCAACAGAAGGTGAAAGAATCCCTGAGGGCAGTGACCATAATATGACCAAGTTCACCCTGCAGTTTGAGGGGGCAGAGATTGAATCAAATGTAACAGTAGCAAAGAAGAAAGGTCACTGGGCTCAACATTATCTCTCATTCCCCACCATAGATGCTGCTAGACCTGTTAAGTTTTTTTTCCCAAGCAATTTCTGTTTTTGTTTCTGGAGTCGTAGTTATTGAAAACAAAGTAAAGTCAGAGGAGGTAAGTAGGTACTTTGTATTGGTCTTCACCGTGGAAGACACCAGCAATATACCAGACTTCAAGAGTCAGGGTAAAGGTGAGTGTAGTGACCATCACTAAGGAGATAGCTGAGGAGATTGTAGAGGCTTTGGTTGTGATCTTTCATGAATTGCTAGAGTCAGGAAGGATCTCACAAACCTGGAAGATGGCTCATATCGAACCCCTGTCTAAGAAGGGAGAGAGGCGGAAGACTGTAAACTATAGGCCAGTTAGTCTGATCGGAGTTAAGATTTTAGAGTCCATTATGAAAGATGAGATTGCTGAGTACCTGGATTGCATGGTAAAATGGGGCTGATTCAGTACTGCTTCGTCAAGGGGATGTCATGTCTGACAAATCTGTTGTTGTTCTTTTGAGGAGATAACAAGCAAGTTAGACAAGGGAGAGCCAGTGAATGTGATCTATTTGGATTTCCAGAAGGCCTTTGACAAGGTGCCATACAGGAGGGTGTTAAACAAGATGAAAATCCATGGTGTTACAAGCAAGGTCCTGACATGGATAGTGGATTAGCTGACTGGCTCAGACCAGGGATAAAGGGGTCCTTTTCAGAATGTCAGCCAGTGGCTGGTGGAGTTCTGCAGAGGTCTGTGTTGGGCAGCACAGTGACACAGTGGTTAGCACTGCTGCCTCACAGCGCCAGAGACCCAGGTTCAATTCCCACCTCAGGCAACTGTCTGTGTGGAGTTTGCACATAGAACATAGAAGAATACAGCGCAGTACAGGCCCTTCGGCCCTCGATGTTGCGCCGATCCAAGCCCACCTAACCTACACTAGCCCACTATCCTCCATATGCCTATCCAATGCCCGCTTAAATGCCCATAATGAGGGAGAGTCCTCCACTGCTACTGGCAGGGCATTCCATGAAATCGCGACTCGCTGAGTAAAGAACCTACCCCTAACATCTGTCCTATACCTACTCCCCCTTAATTTAAAGCTATGCCCCCTTGTAATAGCTGACTCCATACGTGGAAAAAGATTCTCACTGTCAACCCTATCTAAACCCCTAATTATCTTGTACACCTCTATCAAGTCACCCCTAAACCTTCTTTTCTCCAATGAAAACAACCCCAAGTGCCTCAGCCTTTCCACATACGATCTTTCTACCATACCAGGCAACATCCTGGTAAACCTCCTCTGCACCCGTTCCAGTGCCTCCACATCCTTCCTATAATATGGCGACCAAAACTGCACACAATACTCCAGATGCGGCCGCACCAGAGTCTTATACAACTGCAACATGACCTCAGTACTCCGGAACTCAATTCCTCTACCAATAAAAGCCAGTACGCCATATGCCTTCTTCACCGCACTATTTACCTGGGTGGCAACTTTCAAAGATCTGTGTACATGGACACCAAGATCCCTCTGCTCATCCACACTACCAAGTATCCGACCATTAGCCCAGTACCCCATCTTTTTATTACTCTTACCAAAGTGAATCACCTCACACTTAGCTACATTGAACTCCATTTGCCACCTTTCTGCCCAGTTCTGCAGCTTATCTATATCCCGCTGTAACCTGCCATATCCTTCCTCACTGTCTACAACTCCTCCGACTTTCGTATCATCCGCAAACTTGCTCACCCAACCTTCTAACCCCTCTTCCAGGTCATTTATAAAAATGACAAACAGCAATGGTCCCAAAACAGATCCTTGCGGAACACCACTAGTGACGGCACTCCAAGATGAACCTTTGCCATCAACTGCTACCCTCTGTCTTCTTCCAGCCAGCCAACTCCTAATCCAAACCTCCAACTCACCCTCAATGCCATACCTCCGTATTTTTTGCAGTAGTCTACCATGGGGAACCTTATCAAACGCCTTACTAAAATCCATATACACCACATCTACCGCTTTCCCCTCGTCCACCTCCTTAGTCACCTTCTCAAAGAATTCAATAAGGTTTGTGAGGCATGACCTGCCCTTCACAAAACCATGCTGACTATCCTTGATCACATTATTCCTATCCAGATGTTCATAAATCCTATCCCTTACAATTCTCTCTAAGACTTTGCCCACAACAAAAGTGAGACTCACTGGCCTATAGTTACTAGGGTTATCCCTACTCCCCTTCTTGAACAAGGGAACCACATTTGCTAGCCTCCAATCTTCTGGCATTACTCCTGTAGACAACGAGGACATAAAAATCAAGGCCAATGGCTCTGTAATCTCCTCCCTTGCTTCCCAGAGAATCCTAGGATAAATGCCATTAGGCCCAGGGGACTTATCTATTTTCACCCTTTCCAGAATTTCCAACACCTCTTCTCTACATACCTCAAAGCCATCCATTCTACTTAATTGTGACTCAGTACTCGCATTGACAACAATGTCCTGTTCCTGATTGAATACGGACGAAAAGTATTCATTCAGTGTCTCCCCAATCTCTTCAGCCTCCACACGCAACTTCCCACTACTATCCTTGACTGGACCTATTCCTACCCTAGTCATTCTTTTATTCCTGACATACCTATAGAAAGCCTTCGGGTTTTCCCTAATCCTACCAACTAAGGACCTTTCATGTCCCCTCCTTGCTGCTCTTAGCTCTCTCTTCAGGTCCTTCCTGGCTACCTTATAACTCTCAATCGCCCCAATTGAACCTTCACGCCTCATCTTTACATAGGCCGCCCTCTTCCATTTAACCAGGGATTCCAATTCCTTATTAAACAACGGCTCCCTCACACGACCCTTTCCTCCCTGCCTGACGGGTACATACTTATCAAGGACACTCAATAGTTGCTCCTTGAACAAGGTCCACATATCAATTACGCCCTTGCCTTGAAGCTTACTTTTCCAAGCCACACATCTTAAGTCATGCCTCACCGCATCATAATTTCCCTGCCCCCAGCTATAACTCTTGCCCTGTAGTACACACTTATCCCTCTCCATCACTAGAGCAGACACCCCGTGTCTGCATGGGTTTCCTCCGGGTGCTCCGGTTTCCTCCCACAGTCCAAAAATGTGCAGGTTAGGTGAATTGGCCATGCTAAGTTGCCCGTAGTGTTAGGTGTAGGAGAATGGGTCTGGGTGGGTTGCTCTTCGGAGTGTCGGCGTGGACTGGTTGGGCTGAAGGGCCTGTTTCCACATTGTAGGTAGGTAGGTAATCTAATCTGGGATCACAGTTATTCACAGTTTACGTTACTAGACAAAGGAACTGAGAGCATTAATACAATGATTGCAGATGCCAAAGAAAGGTGGAGGAACAGGTGGTGTTGAGGAAGCAGGGAGGCTGCAGAAGGACTTGGGCAGACAAAGAGAGTGAGCAAAGAAGTGGCAGATGGAATACAGTGTGGGAAAGTGTGAGGTTGTGCTCTTTGGTAGGAAGAATAAATCCATAGGCTGTTTTCAAATGGGGAAAGGGCTTCAGAAATTCGAAGTATGATGAGACTTCGGAGTCCTAGTTCAAGAATGTCTTCACTGAATCTGCATGTTAACCTTGGCAGTTGGGATGCAATGTTGGCGTTCATTTTGAGAGGGCAGAGATGTACTGTTAAGGCTCTCTTAGACACTGGGACCACATTTGGAATATTGAGTAGTTTTGGACTCTGAATCTAAGGAATGATGTACTGGCATTGGAGGAGCTCCACAGGAGTTATACAAGAATGATGCCTGGGATGGAGGGCCTGTTGTTTGAGGAAAGGTTGAGGACTCTGGGCCTGCGGTTGGGGGTCGTGGGTGGGTTGGGTGTGGGGGAACGGTGTGGTGGATCTGATTGAAACTTACTGAAAGGCCTGGATAGAGTGGGCATGGAGAAGATGTTTCCACTAATAGGAGAGACTAGAACAGATACAGAGGAATGAGAACTGTACATACCAAAAATGGTCATTTGCTTTTTAGACTGGTATAATCTAAACTGACCCAGAGTTGTTCATTGACTTGGGATGTTAATTTCAACGAGAGTTTGGCAATAGTGAAATATTTGTCGTTAATTTTGAACAAATGGAGCACTTTACCAGCTTTGTATATAACAGGAGTGGCTGCTGGCTTTTCATGTGTGAATCTTTCCACAGATTCTAGAACGCTCGATAAAGCTGTTGTTTGAAACCAGAGATATCAGTCAAATCAAAAGATATGTCCAGAAGCAATGTACAAAGGTACTAGAAGGGAAGGCCAGCTTGCAGGACCTGACTTTTGCCAAAGAGTACCGGGGGAGTGACTCATATCGTCCAGGGGCATGTGTCCCTGCCCTTGAACTAACCAGGTGAGTTGTACTGGTGGTAAAGACCTAGAATATCCACTGGATTTATAAAGGACTGCTTTGTTTGTTCTTTTAAAGTGGCTTGTGTGATAACTGTGAATGCATTACTTAGACTGGCAGAAACCTAAAGTCTGCAAAGCTGGCTCCCAGTCAGGTCAGAGCTACTACAGTGGTAACCAAAACACTGGAAGCACTAAATTATATTTCACAGCTGTCTTTCATTCTCTGGAGAACTTGCAAATCTTATCTGAATAAAAAAAAAATAATTACAAGTTTAATTAGACCAGTAATAAAATGGGAAGGATATTTAAGTACCAGCTCGGGACAAATGAAAACTTATTAGCATCATTGAATGTAGATAGAAATTTTGAAACGTTAAATTAACATTTCTAGAAGTGTCCCCAGGATAATGCTAACTTGCCATCCAGTTTCTCTTGTGGATTCAGCCTCTCCTTTAGAACCAAAAGGGACAAATCCCTATGGCAATGTGGTATGCAAGTCAAACAGTTGAAGAAAATGGATTGAATATTAGCGATTTGTAATGAAGAAATAGCCAAACATTCAGGATGAACAGGACTGAATCCAGGTAGTTGGATTGTCATTTAAAGAGAATAGTGACACTATCTGGGCAATTGCAGGGCTCTTAATCTATCAATAATATTAAATATTTGAATATTTCTGCACATTTTGATCCGGTGTTAGTGGAGTGTTACAAGCAAATAAGAGATGAAATTAATCCAACAGTGAATACTGAGGGAATAAAAGAGAAATGAGAAAAGTGTGACAGTGGGAAGACTGCAATGTAGAAAAACAAATTACACGATGTTGATATGGTAAGCCTTTTTTTCTTTTGAAATAATATTCTCAGTAATTGTTAATTATACATAGGTGAAGGCAATCTCTTTTTTTTTTCCCTATTATTTGAAAGATCTTTCAAATTGTCAGCTATAGGCAAAGTAAAGAAATGAAAGCATGGATGTGAGAGTTTGTCCACAAGACTAGAACTGTCAAAGAAAGTCACTTAACCCACCAAGCCCAGTTCAGAAAGATCGTGGACGATTTGATGGTCTTCAGCTTCACTACCCTATCTTTTTTGTTTCTCCCATAAACCTTGAGTCCTTTAATAATTAAAAATCTGTCTATCTCAGCCTTGAGCATATTTGACAAACCAGCCTCTAAAGCCCACTGCTGTAAAGTATTCCATAGATTCACTCCCCTCTGAGAGAAGAAATTCCTTCTTATTTCTGTCTTAATTTCAGAGTAAGAAATCAAAAATTTATGCCCTCTAGTCCTAGACTTTCCCACAAGGGAGAAAACTGCTCAGCATCTACCCCTTAAGAATCTTGTAAGTTTCAATAAGGTCATGTCTCATTCTCCTAAATGGTAGTACGTGCAGGCTAAATCTTTCCTCAGAAAATCCTTCCATGCACAGTATCAATCTAGTGAGCCTTCTGTAGATTGACTTCAATGTCAGTATGCCTTTTCTTAGAAAGGGGACCAAAAACATTCACAGTATTCTGTGGTCTGGCTATTGCCCTGTATTGTCTTAGCAAGATTTCCTTGTTTTCATATTTCCATTCTCTTTTGAAATAAAAAGCCAAAATTGAATGTGCCTTAATTATTGCCAAATTGTTTAATCAAATCCTGTGCAGCTATGGAGCCTATGTTCACTTTTGCACGTTTTACATAATTAAAGAAGCTCTTCCTATTCTTTTTTGTTACTTGCCAGTTTATCCTCCAAGATTGGGGTGGCTCAGTGGTGAGCACTGCTGCCTCACAGCACCAGGGTCCCAGGTTCAATTCCAGTCTTGGGTGACTGTCTGTGTGGAGTTTGCGCATTCTCCCAGTGTCTGTGTGGGATTCCTCCAGGTGCTCCAGTTTCCTCCCAGAATCCAAAGATGTGCAGGTTAGGTGAATTGGCCATGCTAAATTGCCTGTAGTGTTAGGTGCATTAGTCAGAGGCAGATGGGTCTGGGTGGATTACTTTTCGGAGGATGGGTATGGACTGGTTGGGCTGAAGGGCCTGTTTTCACACCTTGGGGAATCTAATCTAATGACTTTCTCCCTTTTGATGGTTTTTAAAATTTTACCAATCCTCTGGCTTACCACTTATCTTTGCTATACATTTTTTTTTCTTTCAATTTGCTGCAATCATAGCTACCTCCATAATCCCTTCCTCGAATCCTTGTCACAGACAATTCCAGTGAGTATAATGATAGGGAAGTTAATGTATTAAAGGAGTGGGCTTTGGCTGAAGGACTTTGTCTCCCTTCAATTTGAGGTGTACAGTTTGAGATTCTACTTCACAGAAAGCTGCTGTTGCTGTTAAAGGATGCAAGGTTCTTTGTGCTTTAATGAGCAAAACCCATCACATTGAATGAGGCTTGTGGGGAGCAGGCAGTCGACACCATTCCAAATTGAAAGTGATGCTGCCTGCTCCTGGGACAGTAAAGGCAGGGCAGGTATACAAACGAAGCAGAAATCTGGCACCCGGAAAAATGCACCGGCAGCTGGGCGGATGGCTCTTTGACATTTGAAAATATGCAATAACCAAAATGAAAATGGGAAACACAAAGTTCAACACTTTATTGATGACATAATTACATCGCATTCACAGCAAAATGTGTAAAAGGCCAAGTTTTGACTCTGCTTAAGAATAAATATAATGATATCTCTGCTTACTTGTCAAGGGTGTTGGAAGATCAGCATATCTCATTCTGCTGTCCAAGCATGTATTCTAATAGAAGCAGCGCTGAAACTTGGAATCAAGTCCAGTTGGTGGAGTGGGGCTGGTGGGAAAATGTTGATCCTTGACACTCAGCACAATTGAGTGTTAAACTGTTCTGTTGCGCATTAAAGGTGCACTCTCTCATTCATGTCTCTTTACATCAACTTACTGAAGAGTGATCCCAAAATTGATGTTCTGTAGTAAATAAGGTTGTCCTTTTGTATAACTTTGTTCTGATTAGAAAATGGAGACCCAGGTCAAGAGGAGTAATTTGAGCTTCCTTTCATGGCCATTCCTGCATTATTTAAATCATCTTTTGGTGGTTCTGGAGTTTGATTGTGTGGTGTATATTAATTGTACCTTCTGTGCAGGTTTGTGCCCAACCCCAAGTAAGAGTGTAGTAACTGAGCCAGAGAGGAGGTGGTTCAGTTGACAGACTAACATGATCCACAAATCTGAATGGTTTCACCACTCCCAAACTCATTGTTTCTTCCAGCCTTCATTTCCTGCATATCCCCTCTAGGTTCTCAGTGCTGCGGTGACATTTCCTTTTGCCATTGTTCCACATCTCCTTCGCACCTGTATTTTCCCACATTCCTTCCTGCCTTTCAAAAAAGGTTACTCTCATGATCCAGGTCTACTTGCAGTGGTTCAAGGAGACAGCTCACCACCATCTTTTTATCCAGGGGAGTTAGAAATGAGTAGTAAATGCTAGCCGAGTTAGCACTGCCTGCACGTGCGCGCACAAAAAAAATCCTGATTTAATGAAGTAACTCTAAATAAATGTTTGGGATAAAATTTAAGCTCGCCTGGGCAAATTTTGCATAATAAAGGAAACCAGCCCTGATTTGTTCTCAAATCATGTTCAACTCACTTTTTTGAGTTTTATTTTGGAGTAGAAGAATGAGGACAAGGCTATTAATATGTTGCACGTGGACTTCAAAAAGGATTTTGAGACAGTGCTGCACAAGAGACTTGTGGGCAAGTAACATGCAGCTTGTGCTCTTAGGGAAGGTGATGCCAGTGTTTTTGATTGGGGGGAGGTGGGGTTCGTCAATGTTGAGACCCCTTCTCTTGGAAATATCTAGATCTGGACTTTGTGTATGGTGCAATTTCAAAATTTTCAGATGACGCCAAACTTGGGCTGTAAGGAAGAAAGTTTAGAATTTCAGGAGAACAGAAAAGTTCATAGAATGGACTGGTAGGTTTGGATGAAGTTCAATCCTTGGAAAAGTAGTGATTTTTTTGGGGGGAAGAACATGGAGAAATGTAAAGGATATAATTCTGAAGGTGTGCGGAAGCAGAGACACTTGGTTGTATAAGTTATTAAAGCTGTTTGAGTGTGATTAATACAGTTCATAGTAACAAAGGTTTTATTCATAGGGCCAGAGAGTACAAGAGCAAGGAGGCTGTGTCAAGTGTCACCTAGAGCATCCCGGAGCACCACACTTTAGAAAAGATGTGGAGGCATTGGAAGTTGCAGAAAAGATTCATTAGAATGGTTTCAGAGATGAAGAGTTCAGTTATAAAGCCATGAGAACTCGGAGCAGGCATAGGCAACCCAGCCCCTTGAGCCTGCTCTGTCATTTAATACAATCCTGGCTGATCTCATCCAGGCCTCAACTCCACTTTCTTGCTGCTCCCCATACCGATTTAGCCCATTACTAATTACAAATCTGTTCATCATCATAATGTCACAGCAGGCACTGGCATTGCACTCTGGGGTAGTGAATCTCACTATTTCTCTCGAAGGGTCATGAATCAGTTTCTTTTCATCTGTTTAAATATACTACTCCTTATCCTAAAGCTGTGACCTATAGATTGTCCCACAAACCAAAACTTCCTCTCTGTCTACTTTGTCAGTACCTTTAAGCATCTTCTATACCTCAAGTAGATCTCCCCCCCATTATTCTAAACTCCAGAGAGCATAGGTCCAACTGCTTAATCTCTCTTTAATCTCCCTTATCTCTGGAATCAATCTTGTGAACCTCCTCCGAACTGCTTCCAATGTAATTCCATCTGTCAAGTAGGGGGCCAAAGTTGTATGCAGTACTCAAGTGAGGTCTCATTAATGCCTTGTATGGTTGCAACAACTTCCTAGTCTTACAGAGAATAAATGTCAATTTTTCTTTTGCCTTCCTTTTATTAACTTCAGTGCCTGCACATTAGTTGTTTTATGATCTTTGTAGAAGGACACCCAGTTCTGCACTGAAGTTTCTCTGTTTAAATAATAAGTTGCCTTTCTATTCTTTGACCAGAATGGATGGTCTCACATTTAACTAAACTATGAAGATTGTTTGGAGAAATTGGGACCTTCCCCTTTTGGGGGCTTGGGGGAAGAACAGGAGAAGGGGAGGAAGCCTTCTGACTGGTGAAGGGATTAAGAACATAGAGGGTATAAATTTCAATTGCAAAAGAGCCAAAACATGAACATTTTTGGGCAGTGATTTTTGGAATGAATTGCCTGAATGTTTGGCTTTCAGAGGTAGTTCGACCATTATTTACAAAGAACGATTGCACAGTGTCACGGAGTAATTTAGCAGATGAGCTGCTTTATCTGTGAGCAGTGCGGACATAATGAATATAAAGGCTTGTGTGCTGTAACAATTGAGATTTTGTGATGCCTTTGTACGTATTTCATGCTACAGTTTTACTTTGGAACATTCCAGGAAGGTGTACTCACGTTTAATTTATTTTGAAGTCATTTTAACACATGGCTGAAGAGTAGTTTCCCATGAAGTCATCTGGTTAATATAGAATCTGCAGTATCCACTCCACTTTCAGCACTAATATAAAAGAGCCTTTTCAATCCTAGTTATGCACTTAAGTATCTCCTGGCATATGCATCAGATAGAGAGAATATGTGAGTGAGCTCCTGAAATAATGGTGTGTTTGCCAAGTGCTAGTATGGGGTGCAATTAATAATGTTGTAATGATTGATTGCTAATGCATATCTTGTCCTTTAAACAGGAGGATGCTGTCATATGATCGGCGCTCTGAACCTAGGGTAGGCGAGAGAGTCCCTTACGTCATTGTGTATGGAGTGCCCGGGGTGCCTCTCATTCAGCTCGTCAGGCGACCGATTGAGGTGCTGCAGGACCCCAGCTTGAGGCTGAACGCTACTTACTATATCTGCAAACAGATCCTGCCACCCCTCAACAGGGTCTTTTCTTTGATTGGTATTGATGTTTTCAGCTGGTACCATGAGTTACCGAGGGTAAGAAGCACTATAATTCCTTGATGCATACCTTGATCTCCTAACATTGTATTAGTTTTCAATTGGTCTGGCCACTAATGTATTAAGTTGTTCTTTAAGCTTAATGTTTAATATTTCTTTAGGTCCAAAAGGCATTTTCAACAGCTCGCAATGAACAAGATGGTCGTAAAGGAACGATTTCCCAGTATTTCACCACCCTGCATTGTCCAGTCTGTGATGAGCTGACTCAACTGGGCATCTGTAACAAGTGCCGGAGCAACCCTCAGCAAGTAGCGGTGATCCTTCATCAGGAAATTCAAGAATGGGAGTGGAAACAGTCTCAGCTGCTGAAGGTACTTACACTGAACCTTCTAGACTACAAGTTATGCCATTTCTCTGACTAAAATCCAAAGGATGAAACAGTAATATAATGGATCAAGTTGACTTATTCAAAATGCTATGAATAAAGGTCAGTTGGAATCTTATCAAAAAGTAAATCAAATGTTTGAAGGAAGCTTCACAAAAGGGGATGGGGATGGAGTTTGCAGGGTGAAGTTAAGGAAAGAACAGAGGGGGAGATATTGGAATTGATTGATACAACTTTAGTTGAATATGAAACATTGTGGGAAGTGGCACTGGATAATCGCATCGCTGTAGAGTGCAGGCTAGGGACTTGATGGGCTGACTGTGCCCATGCAGTGCCTAAGTAAATAAATGAATTCTGTTCTCAATACCAGGGTGTTGGGTCTTGTGCATGGGGGTTGATGCATAATGAGCCAAGTTGGAATTGTGTGGGAATAGAGAATAAACTAATTATCTTTGCAGCAGTTGCCTATCAGAATCAATTATATGGACTAAGAACTGACTTTAGAGATTTAAATTCCAGATATCTGAATTGTTTGTTACCTCCTGGTGTTCTGCAAAAGATTAAGTGATCGTTGTTCTCGTTTGAGAGTTTTCCAAGTATCAGCTGTTAACTTTTGCACTGACAAACTCACTGGGGATTAGGGGGTTGAGGGATGACCCTTTATACAGGTTTATAAAATCATGAGGGGCAGAGATAAGCAAGGGTGTGGGGAGTTCAAAACTAGGGGACATATTTTGAAGGTGAGAAAAGAAAGACTTAAAAAGGACGAGGAGCAACTTTTTACACAGTGGTTATATGTGGACTGAACTGCGAGAGGAATTGGTGGATGTGGGTACAGTTGCAACATTTAAAAGACATTTGGATAAGCACATGAATAAAGAAGGATGGGAGGCTAATTGTTTGTGGATATGTCACAAAATGTGCAGGTATTGGGATGACCTAGCAAGTGCCTTGGCAAAGGTTTTGGGAACGGAGATTGGGTTGGATCCGTTGTCCCTCCTTCTGGGTCTCCCAAATCTTCCTTCCCTGGATGCATATGGGAAGAAACCGTTTAATATTCTTTCTTTCTGTGCAAGGAAGAACACTTTAATGAGCTGGGTGTCGGAAAATCCCCCAGGACACTCATGCTACCATAGGATAATCATGGAATACATCCCCCTGGACTTATGAGTATGGTGCACCAGAGAACGGAGTTGTTCTATAGAACGTGGCGGCCCTTTTTGAATTATATTGATGTAGATATATCGGCTATATTATCCAGGGCCTTTGTCTAGCCGTGAGGACTGTCTGTCGGTTTGGGGGTCCCTGGGAAGAAGAATCCTGTATAAATATGGGTCTACTCACTACTGCTGCCAGTGTTGGGGAGCTGTGATGAGATTGCGCTGAATGTAGTAATTTAAATCAATGTAACTTAAGCTACCTTGTATTAACTTGGTATAATTTTATTTTGTCTGCTTATTTTTTTTCTTTCTCAATGGTTATTTATTGAACTGTAGTTTTTATAGGTTTTTTTCATTCTTTTTGTGTTTTACTAGTCTGTGGAGTAGACTAGTAGTTTAGTGGGTTTTTTTGTTGCTATTATATTGTAAAGTTGTCATACTATTTTGTAAAAAAAACCTAAAATCCTTTTTAAGGAAGGCTGGGAGGGATGTGGGTCAAACGTGGGTAAGTGGGTTTAGTTTGGTTTGGGAACATGGTCAACATGGCCTGGTTCGACCAAATGATCTGTTTACATGCTGTATGACCGACTCTGAGTGCTTTATAAATGGAAGTTTACTCCTCCTCATGGTCTTTATTGTATTGTCCCATTCTCTATCTCTCCCCTTTGTTGTGTGCCTTTGTGAGAAAATGCATGTATATCTTTCACCTTTTCCTCCATCCTATTCTATCTCTCCCTCTTGAAGATCTGATGCACCTGGTAATGGTGTGCAGAAAATAGAGCTTAACCTGTAGGAGCAATAGTCATGAGCTGATGCCCAACTCCATTTTGTGGTTGGCTTTCTGAAAATACCTAGTGCCCAATTGGCTGTAATTGTTGGAAAGTATTTTAAATTACTAATTATCCAAATCTTTTGTTTTTTAGATTTGCAGGAATTGCACAGGCAGTGTGGATAGACAAGTTCAATGTGTCTCGTTGGATTGCCCAGTCCTGTATAAGCTGTTTAGCGTCAACCGTGACCTTACAAAGGCCCCTTACCTTCGTCAATTGTTGGATCAGTTTTAACAACTCAAATACACTCAAGCATTGGCTGGTGCTCACTTCAGTTTTTGCTCATCTGCATTTTTATTGTGTGTCATTGTGAGCTTCTCATGATGGCAAAAGCTGAGCTTTTATAGCCAACGAGATTGAAATGTTTGCATATCTCCTTTTTGAGTGTGAACATCACGGTATTTGTTGCAGTGCAAAGGAAGAGTCTATTAGTTAACTGTTTCACTTGTTGGGAAATCATTTTTAAAATACATTTGTGAACCTGTGTCATTTCCATAGTGATGGATGATTGAACAGCCCTGTAAATAAGTGTACAGTCATATTTCATATGCAATTATGGTAAATGGAGTTCTGATCTATGGGCACTGAAATGTGGGTAATTTACAACTAAGGTGCAAATTTCAAGCTGCATATGTTTACAGATGATTTTCTACTATATATTGAAGTTTTTTATGTGTTGTATGTTTTAACAACTTTTCTCAATTATATATTTTTTATTTACCTTTTCTGATGGTTGCTTTCTTTAGTGTGCATTGTAGTGAACTTACAGTCCAAAATGTAGCAGTTTGTTAAAAGCACTGTCCTGTTATGTTTCTGGGTGCTTTGCTCCAATAACAATCATGGCTAGAAAACATTTTGGAAACAGTGCTGTGTGGGGTTGTTGCAATATCTTGATTATTTATTGGGATTATAAATGGCACTTCATATCCTTTTAAAAAGTTTATATTATTTTCAAAGAAAAGCTTAACAGTTTCTCATTATGTCAAGTCTGATTTGCCAAAATTTGTACAAATGAGGTTTTTTTTTGAATTGTTGTAAAGTTGTATGGAAATATAAAGGAATTATATGGTCCTGTTTATTTTGTAGCTTCTGTTTTGTTGGACTCTACAATCATCCAGAACTTGGAATTTTACTTTAAAAGTATTTTTTTGATATTGTCACTAAATTAGAATAAATCAGATTATTAAAAGTTTACCTTGTTTAAAATACTAGATGGTCTGTTTTGGAAAATTTAGTCTGTGAACATGAGGCTTTGCAAAGTACATAGGACCTTGCGTGGTAGAATGCCTCAAATTGAATAGATCTTGGAAATTACAGCATTCCCAAGCATCTGTTCCCTTTCAACTAGATGTTGGAAATGGGGGGTATGAGATGCTACTGAAAAAGCTGGTACAAATTGCTAGAGTGGTACAGGTGTAGATAAGACTCTGCAGTGAGCTGCTGTTACTTTGTCATAAGATCTGAATGTCCTGGAGAAAGGGGTGGTGAACTGACAGTTGCAAAGCTGCAGTCCTTGGGGGGCAAATTGACATCCACAACAATGTTGGGAAGGGAGTGGATGCTTAATCTGGTTTCTGGGATGTCATGCTAATGGATGATGTGGAACTGCACGATATTGGATACATGGGAATACTCCATCGTTTTCATGTATGCCTTGAAGGTATAGAGGAAGCTTGTGGGAGCAATGGTTATATGATAGAGTGCCCAGCACTATACCCTACTCAAGAGTATATGGTCATTTATTTGGTTGGTCTCATTCAGTTATAGCCATGGCAGCCTCCGGTTGGGGGATAACTTCACAATGGTTACACCATTTAAATTATTGCACCAAATTAGATGACACTGATTTTAATCATAATAGGAACATTTAATCAACCCAAACTTTGTTTCAATGTTGTAACAAGGCATTATCATGCTTCACTGAGGATTGCAAATTGTATGAAACTAGCCCGTTGGCTGACATTTCTTAACAAAAGACGATCAGAAAATAACTTTGCCTAGATTGCTGCTCTGCCTTCAGCCTCGGATTTACATCCCCCATAAATTCGTCACTGCTGGTTTGACACTTCTCAGTTTCTCTCCCTAAATCCATCACCCACCTTGATCCCAATATTTACTGCCCTGAATCATGCTAAATTTTCACCCTGAAATTCCTTTCCTAAACAGCCAAGAGGCTAATTTCTGAATTCACCTACTGGAATCCATGTGAAATTTCATCCTTAAACCCCTCTTCCTCCATCCTCCTCAAGAAAAACTAGCTTTTATTCCAATATTCTCAGCTTTTCAGCTTTTTGATCATTTGAATGTTGTTAGGCATCTTTAATTTATCCTTTAACTTGTCTTCTGACAGATTTGTAAACCTATCTGCTTGGTTTGTAGTATTGCAGCCTCCTGAAGTCCCTGAAAAAGATCAAGGTTGCAGGACAGCACTTTGTATTGATATTTATTTATTGACTAAAAATGAGCATCCTTCGACAGTCGGTATTGTTATGGGTGACTGATCTTGCCAAATATGAGAGAACAGATTACAAATATAGCTATCATTTAAATGGAAAAATGCAACATGTTTCTATTGGCAAGAACAACTTTTTCAGCAGCTAAGAGTTTTGAGAGATCACGAATACACACAACAAACAAAACTGTGAATCTCTTCTGAAACACATTAGTTGTTCCAAAAATTGGCGAAAATAGTAATTGTCAAAAAATCTTGGGATTATGTCATACAGAACATGTCCATTGAACCCATGTATTTTCTTATTATTTGTACTGCTTTTGTTTTTGATTTTTGAATAAGGTAGTTGTTTCCGCAAGTGAATAAAATTACACACTAAGTTACACACTTAACATCCAACTGTTTTTCCCCTAAAATGTACATGAATACAACTGGAGAATATAAGGGTTGTGTTCTGCAGTAGTGAGGCCACACAACACTCTTACTAAGGATGGTTCTGCAATCCAGTGACTATAAGTTCTTGTCACACCAGATGGAGATTATGGTTAAAACCTGACAAATAATTAAATAGAGAAACAAGACAGCACAATCAGAATTAGTTCCCCACATCGACTTAAGTTTGTAAACAAGATTTCAACTGCAGGATTTACCAGAATTCCCAGTCCCTCTACAAGAGATATACAAATTGTCATGCAAATGTTTAAAACTCTTTCCAGACATCAAAATCAACATTAATTTATTCCAACCAATGCTAATTTACCCCAATGATAATCATATAATTACAAGCAGTCACATAAGAATCAAGTATTTTAAATGTAAGTATAAAGGCATCTTTAATTTATCCTTTAACTTGTCTTCTGACAGATTTGTAAACATATCTGCTTGGTTTGTAGTATTCAGACATTCTTTTCTCTCTCCAATTTAAACAGTTTCTTTCTTGGAGAGCCACCGAGATACATGTGGGTAGAAAGTGAAGGGAAAGAGCTGTGTTCTGGAGAGACGAGGTCAGTGCTCTTTGCTGAAACATCCCTCGTTGGAATCCGGTCTGTATCATTCTTTACATCACTCATTTCAATCACTTCAAAATCTGCATCGTTCCAGTCTTCTGGAGAGTCATCGTTGTTTTCATCTTCATCAAGCCCTGACCCTAACAGAGCTTTCTGGTCATCGTTCTCTGGTTGAATACTGCTCGAAGATGAAGCTAGTTTGTACATCACAGGGAACAAGATAGCTGTCATTGCAGAGGTGCCCAGAGCAGTCAGCATCAATACAGGATATTGCCTGATGATATCGAGGCCTTGAAGGAATCCAACCAAAGCTGGAACCACCATTTCACCAAGTGCAGCTCCAAAAACAAACAGAGCAGCCGACTTCCCAGTGGTGTTTGTGTACTGCTTGACCCAGGATACACCACTGGGAAAGGTGGCTGCCATTGAGACTCCATAGAGACCAGTGCCCACCCACAGAAAAATTGGATTTGTGTAATGCATTATCAATATTATGGATGAGATGATGCAGCCTATTAGACTGAGCAGTATCAGAGTTCCAGGGTAAAGGCACGCAGCTAAGAATATTGCAAGTCCTCGCCCTGCGGCAAATGTCCCCCAGAATAAGGCGTTTAAGCCTGCGGCCCGGTTGTCATCAAAGTGAACAAAGTCTTTTGCGTAGGTGAAGATGTACGATCCATAAGCCACCTCAGCTCCCACATACCAGAAGAAGAAGAAGAACAGGAAGAACAAAATAACAGTGTGGTATCTTGCGAACGGAGGCTCCTGGGTGGAAACAGCAGCCCTGTTTCGATTTGGACTGCTCCTTAAATAGATACCAAAGAATGACACAGAAATTAAAAGCACAAAACTTCCGATAACAATGTACGTCCAGATAAAAGGAGTGAAGGCTGAAACAGTTGTTTTCAGTACATCCATAAAACCCACGAGTTTACTAGGAGTGCTACTCTTGGTATTATTCAAAAGGCTGTTCCTGCTGTCGTCAATGGGCTTTTGTAAGGTGCCCAATAGTGGTTTTGCCAAGATAGGAGCCACAAATGCACCTAAAGCAAAACTGAAGTGCAGCGCCTGCATATAGGGTCCGACCTCCGTGCCCCACACAAGCAAAATGAGCAAATTTCCACCTGCAAACAAACAGGGAAAAAAAAACAAGTTATTTCAAACTCTGTCCAAGGTGAGCTCTCCCCTATTTGGAAAATTATTTACACCAACTAGAACTTAGAAAAGCAACATGCTGGACATACAAAGAAGGTTTGTTAGCATCTGTACAGAGTAAGGTGGGATAGTATCTAAAACAATAGTTACAAGAGCCTCACTGACAAGACTCACTGTTAGTGCTCATTTCCAGTTGCCTGTTAGAAGGTGGTAATGGCTTGCATTCTAGAAACTATTACAGCTCCTGTACTGTATGTCCCCTACAATACTGTCAGGGAGGGGGGAGGGATTTTGAATCGGTGATGCAGAAGTTCCAAGTCAGGATGCCATTTAAACTTGGAGAGCTTACAGTTCATGGTGTTCTCATGTGATAAGAGTTAGAAGGAGCCACCATCGAGACATTGCTGCTTTTGACTATAAGCAATAATTCATGCTGGAAAACCGAACTATTGTCACTTTAGGCTTACACACAATCCTCATTGATTTAATGATCATGGAAGATGAACCATTCACTGGGGCAGCAGGACAATCTTTATTAACACAAGCTATCACACAATTTGAGCTTGATCTGGATTTTCAGTACGGTGGGGTAACATACATAAACAGTATCTCAAAATGTGTCACGTCAGGGTTGTAACTTAAAGCAGTTACTTTGTGCACCAGTTTCAGAATGGTAAGACTTCATTAGATTAGGGAAATCTAAAACATAAGCAGAAATACTTTAACAGATTAAAGGAAGGCAACTGTCACAAGAGTAGGGATTGTATTGAGCTCAGGCGCAGCAAAAGTTACTCTCGCTAGCTAGATTGTCAGTGGAAAAGATAGTGATGGTTGTAAAGGTGTTTTCAGTTACTTTGTGAATCAGAGAGTGGTTAAAGGATTCGGGTAGCATTAAGTTACCTCCCTAGAAACGATGGATATTTTATGCAGTCATTTTGCATCAGTTATTACCCCTACAGCCTGGACTTACTTACCCAGTGTCATTAGCACCAAAGCTGTAAGTATTAAAATAGATGCAGTCCAGTCCTGGAAAAAATATGGTTTTTTGAAATTGTCGGAGAAAATTTCCAATCCAAAAGTGAGAGTTAAGAAAAAAATTGGAAGGTGCAATGAGTGAGTTCTTTGCAAAATCTAGTTTTTTTTAATTCATTCACAAGCAATATGAGCAGCATTTATTGCTCAAGAGGGCCGTTGAGAGTTAACCACATTGCTGTGGGTCTGGAGGCGCGTGTAGGCCAGACCTGGTGAGGATTTGGTGAACCAGGTAGGTTTTACTGTTCAGCTCAATGTCACAAAAAAACTGCTGGAATTAAAACAATTGGGGGAGAAAACATACAATCTTAAATGTCTAAACATAATTACAGACTGGACCTCTGCTTTGGAGTTTCCAGGAAATGTCTTTTCTACTGAAAGACAGTTTAATAAAGGCAGGGGAGTCTGGTCAATAACTCCACACAGAGTGACCACTTCAGACACTCTCCAGTTTGGGTCTCACCCATCAGCTTCTCAGTAATTAGAAACATCAGAACAGAAAAGTTTCCTAATCCAAGGGATCTGCCCTCAGTGAAATAAATCATCGACTGAAGATCTTTTTTTAAAATGAAAGACTTGCATTTATGTAGCACCATTGAACATCTCCGCGTACCTTACAGATGACGAAGGGACAGTACAGGAAAATGGGTTGAAGTAAAAGATCAGATGTCATCTCACTAAATGGAGAAACAGCCTCAAAAAGGCTGAATGGTCTTCTGCTGCTCTAATTGATGATGTTTTGAAGTGTTGCCTGTACTGTAATATAGGAAATGCAACAGCCAATATTATACACCCAGCAAGCTCCTACAGACAAACATAGGATAATCAGCAGGTAATCTGATTTTGAAATGTTGATGGGAGGGATAAATACTGTCCCAAACATCACAGATAACTCCCCTACTTGTTTTCAAAACAGTAGTGTGGGATCTTTTTATCTGAGGACAGGGATATCACCCAGGACTGTCTGCCTTTAACTGTTTCCCACAAGCCCGGGAGTGAGAATTGAACCCCGAACAGCATTACTGAAGGAACCACAACTGACCTTGCTGTGACTGTGTCAATATGGTCTTGGGGTAGCACTCTTGTTTGCGAGTCAGAATATTGTGCATTTAATCCTCACCACAAAGCCTTCAATACATAATCTAGGTTAATATGTCAGTTCTGTACTGAGGAAATACTGTGATTTCATTGTGCTATCTGAAGAGGAATGGGCGAGTTGACTTGGCTGTCCTGGACAACCACTGAATCCCTCAACCATCATCACCGCGAGTGATTTGCTGTATGGGGATTTTGCTGTGTACAAATTGGCTGCTAGATTTGCCCACAACTACAATGACTGGGCTTGAAAAATACTTCATAACCAAAGGTAAAAGGTGCCACATGGACTGCAGTGGTTTAGGAATGCAGCTCACCATTACCTTCTCAAGGGCAACTAGGGACAGGCAATACACGCTGGCCCAGGCAGCGACTCCCGTCTTATGAGAGAATATTTTAAAAATTAAATAATTAGCCCTTTGTTTCTTATATCCTCTTCCTGTTCTATGTTTGCTGAATGCTGTATTAATACAGTACATGCTGGAAATGTTTACAGAGCTTTCACTGACCTTTACTCAGCAGTGTGCTGACTATTCTATTCCTGAAACGTACACTATATTGAAATGGGAAGGACACTGGCCTTCCCAGGAAGAACAGAAACTCAAGGACAGTCAACAACATTTAGGAAATAAAACTAAACAACTGGGACCAGGGAACAAATGTAAGACCTGAATGTTTTTTGTAAATTTTAGAAAGCAAGGATATCAGAAAGTTGAGAAATTAAATGCAATACAGAAGTTGAGAAAGATTCACTGAAAACCAAGTCACAACAAAGATTGGTACTCTTAAGTAATACATCTGGGGAATTGTCTCCAAATTATTGTATCAGCAGACCTTGGAGAGAGAGTGTTTAGCTAGAGAGAGTCAGGAGGCGGTGAATGTTTAACTCGAGAGACAGAGGGGAGGCAGAATGGACAAGGGTGGGAGGTGAGGGAGGGTGGGAGGGGGAGTGTGTGGGGGGTGAGGGAGGGGGTAGCGGTGAGGGGTAGGGGACAGGGAGTGTGTGTGGGAGGGGGTAGCGGTGAGGGGTAGGGGACGGGGAGTGTGTGGGGAGGGAGTGAGGGGGCAGCAGTGAGGGGTAGGGGTAGCGGACGGGGAGTGTGTGGGGTGGGAGAGAGGGCAGAAGTGAGGGGTAGGGGTGTGTGTGGGGGGGGGGGGTGAGGGAGGGGATAGCGGTGAGGGGTAGGGGACGGAGTGTGTGTGTGGGGGGTGAGGGAGGGGGTCGCGGTGAGGGGTAGGGGACGGAGTGTGTGCATGGGGGGGGTGAGGGGTAGGGGACGGGGAGTGTGTGTGGGGGGTGAGGGAGGGGGTAGCGGTTAGGGGACGGGGACAGGGAGTGTGTTGGGTGTGAGGGAGGGAGGGGGCAGAAGTGAGGGGTAGGGGTGTGTGTGTGGGGGGTGAGGGAGGGGGTAGCGGTGAGGGGTAGGGGACGGAGGGGGTAGCGGTGAGGGGTAGGGGACGGGGAGTGTGTGGGGGGGTGAGGGAAGAGGGCAGCGGTGAGGGGTAGGGGACGGGGGAGTGTGTGGGGGGGTGAGGGAAGAGGGCAGCGGTGAGGGGTAGGGGACGGGGAGTGTGTGGGGGGGTGAGGGAAGAGGGCAGCGGTGAGGGGTAGGGGACGGGGAGTGTGTGGGGGGGGTGAGGGAAGAGGGCAGCGGTGAGGGGTAGGGGACGGGGAGTGTGTGGGGGGGGTGAGGGAAGAGGGCAGTGGTGAGGGGTAGGGGACGGGGAGTGTGTGTTTGGGGGGGGTGAGGGAAGAGGGCAGCGGTTAGGGGACGGGGAGTGTGTGTGTGGGGTGAGGGAGGGGGCAGGGGTGAGGGTGAGGGATAGGGGACGGGGAGTGTGTGTGCGGGGTGAGGGAGGGGTCAGGAGGGAGGCTGAGGGATAGGGGACGGGGAGTGTGTGGGGTGAGGGAGTGAGGGGGCAGCAGTGAGGGGTAGGGGTAACGGACGGGGAGTGTGTGGGGTGGGAGAGAGGGCAGAAGTGAGGGGTAGGGGTGTGTGTATGGGGGGGGTGAGGGAGGGGATAGCGGTGAGGGGTAGGGGACGGAGTGTGTGTGTGGGGGGTGAGGGAGGGGGTAGCGGTGAGGGGGAGGGGACGGAGTGTGTGCATGGGGGGTGAGGGGTAAGGGACGGGGAGTGTGTGTGGGGGGTGAGGGAGGGGGTAGCAGTGAGGGGTAGGGGACGGGGAGTGTGTGGGGGGGTGAGGGAAGAGGGCAGCGGTGAGGGGTAGGGGACGGGGAGTGTGTGGGGGGGTGAGGGAAGAGGGCAGCGGTGAGGGGTAGGGGACGGGGAGTGTGTGTTTGGGGTGAGGGAGGGGGCAGGGGTGAGGGTGAGGGATAGGGGACGGGGAGTGTGTGTGCGGGGTGAGGGAGGGGTCAGGAGGGAGGCTGAGGGATAGGGGACGGGGAGTGTGTGGGGTGAGGGAGGGGGCAGAAGTGAGGGGTATGGGTGTGTGTGTGGGGGGTGAGGGATGGGTGTGTGTGTGGGGGGTGAGGAATGGGGTAGCGGTGAGGGGTAGGGGTCGGAGTGTGTGCATGGGGGGGTGAGGGAAGAGGGCAGCAGTGAGGGGTAGGGGACGGGGAGTGTGTGTATGGGGGGGGGTGAGGGAAGAGGGCAGCGGTTAGGGGTAGGGGATGGGGACTGTGTGTGGGGTGAGGGAGGGGACGGGGAGTGTGTGTGCAGGGTGAGGGAGGGGGCAGGGGTGAGGGATAGGGGACGGGGAGTGAGTGTGTGGGGTGAGGGAGGGGACAGGGGTGAGGGATAGGGGACGGGGAGTGAGTGTGTGGGGTGAGGGAGGGGACAGGGGTGAGGGTGAGGGATAGGGTCAGGGGTGAGGGTGAGGGATAGGGGACAGGGGTGAGGGTGAGGGATAGGGGACGGGGAGTGAGGGTGAGGGATAGGGGACGGGGAGTGCGTGTGCGGGGTGAGGGAGGGGGTGAGGGTGAGGGAGGAGACGGGGAGTGACTGTGGGGGGTGAGGGAGGGGGCAGGGGTGAGGGTGAGGGATAGGGGACGGGGAGTGAGTGTGTCGGGGGGGGTGAGGGAAGAGGGCAGTGGTGAGGGGTAGGGGACGGGGAGTGCGTGTGCGGGATGAGTGTGCGGGGTGAGGGAGGAGGCAGGGGTGAGGGTGAGGGATAGGGGACGGTGAGTGAGTGTGTGGGGTGAGGGAGGGGGTAGGGGTGAGGGATAGGGGACGGGGAGTGAGTGTGTGGGGTGAGGGAGGGGGCAGGAGGGAGGCTGAGGGATAGGGGACGGGGAGTGTGTGGGGTGAGGGAGGGGGCAGGGGTGAGGGTGAGGGATAGGGGACGGGGAGTGAGTGTGTGGGGTGAGGGTGAGGGATAGGGGACGGGGAGTGAGTGTGAGGGGTGAGGGAGGGGGCAGGGGTGAGGGATAGGGGAGGGGGAGTGTGTGTGGGGTGAGGGATAGGGGACGGGGAGTGAGTGTGTGGGGTGAGGGAGAGAACAGGGGTGAGGGTGAGGGATAGGGGACGGGGAGTGAGTGTGTGGGGTGAGGGAGGGGGCAGGGGTGAGGGTGAGGGATAGGGGACGGGGAGTGAGTGTGTGGGGTGAGGGTGAGGGATAGGGGACGGGGAGTGTGTGTGGGGGGGGTGAGGGGGCAGGGGTGAGGGATAGGGGACAGGGAGTGAGTGTGTGGGGTGAGGGAGGGGGCAGGGGTGAGGGATAGGGGACAGGGAGTGTGTGTGGGGGGGGTGGGGGGGTGGGGGGGTGAGGGGGCAGGGGTGAGGGGTAGGGGACGGGGAGTGAGTGTGTGGGGTGAGGGGTAGGGGACGGGGAGTGAGTGTGTGGGGTGAGGGAGGGGACAGGGGTGAGGGATAGGGGACGGGGAGTGAGTGTGTGGGGTGAGGGAGGGGACAGGGGTGAGGGATAGGGGACGGGGAGTGAGTGTGTGGGGTGAGGGAGGGGACAGGGGTGAGGGATAGGGGACGGGGAGTGAGTGTGTGGGGTGAGGGAGGGGACAGGGGTGAGGGATAGGGGACGGGGAGTGAGTGTGTGGGGTGAGGGAGGGGACAGGGGTGAGGGAGAGGGGACAGGGGTGAGGGATAGGGGACGGGGAGTGAGTGTGTGGGGTGAGGGAGGGGACGAGGGTGAGGGATAGGGGACGGGGAGTGAGTGTGTGGGGTGAGGGAGGGGACAGGGGTGAGGGTGAGGGATAGGGGACGGGGAGTGAGTGTGTAGGGTGAGGGATAGGGGACGGGGAGTGAGTGTGTGGGGTGAGGGAGGGGACAGGGGTGAGGGTGAGGGATAGGGGACGGGGAGTGAGTGTGTGGGGTGAGGGAGGGGTGAGGGTGAGGGATAGGGGACGGGGAGTGAGTGTGTGGGGTGAGGGTGAGGGATAGGGGACGGGGAGTGTGTGTGGGGGGGGTGAGGGGGCAGGGGTGAGGGTGAGGGATAGGGGACAGGGAGTGAGTGTGTGGGGTGAGGGAGGGGGCAGGGGTGAGGGATAGGGGACAGGGAGTGTGTGTGGGGGGGGTGGGGGGGTGAGGGGGCAGGGGTGAGGGTGAGGGGTAGGGGACGGGGAGTGAGTGTGTGGGGTGAGGGAGGGGACAGGGGTGAGGGATAGGGGACGGGGAGTGAGTGTGTGGGGTGAGGGAGGGGACAGGGGTGAGGGATAGGGGACGGGGAGTGAGTGTGTGGGGTGAGGGAGGGGACGAGGGTGAGGGATAGGGGACGGGGAGTGAGTGTGTGGGGTGAGGGAGGGGACAGGGGTGAGGGTGAGGGATAGGGGACGGGGAGTGAGTGTGTGGGGTGAGGGAGGGGACAGGGGTGAGGGTGAGGGATAGGGGACGGGGAGTGAGTGTGTGGGGTGAGGGAGGGGACAGGGAGTGTATTGGGTGAGGGATAGGGGTCGGGGAGTGTGTGTGGGGGGTGAGGGAGGGGGAGTGTGTGGGGGGGTGAGGGAAGAGGGCAGCGGTGAGGGGTAGGGGACGGGGAGTGTGTGGGGGGGTGAGGGAAGAGGGCAGCGGTGAGGGGTAGGGGACGGGGAGTGTGTGTTTGGGGTGAGGGAGGGGGCAGGGGTGAGGGTGAGGGATAGGGGACGGGGAGTGTGTGTGCGGGGTGAGGGAGGGGGCAGGAGGGAGGCTGAGGGATAGGGGACGGGGAGTGTGTGGGGTGAGGGAGGGGGCAGAAGTGAGGGGTATGGGTGTGTGTGTGGGGGGTGAGGGATGGGTGTGTGTGTGGGAGGTGAGGAATGGGGTAGCGGTGAGGGGTAGGGGTCGGAGTGTGTGCATGGGGGGGTGAGGGAAGAGGGCAGCAGTGAGGGGTAGGGGACGGGGAGTGTGTGTATGGGGGGGGTGAGGGAAGAGGGCAGCGGTTAGGGGTAGGGGATGGGGACTGTGTGTGGGGTGAGGGAGGGGACGGGGAGTGTGTGTGCAGGGTGAGGGAGGGGGCAGGGGTAGGGGACAGGGAGTGAGTGTGTGGGGTGAGGGAGGGGACAGGGGTGAGGGTGAGGGATAGGGGACGGGGAGTGAGTGTGTGGGGTGAGGGAGGGGACAGGGGTGAGGGATAGGGGACGGGGAGTGAGTGTGTGGGGTGAGGGAGGGGACAGGGGTGAGGGATAGGGGACGGGGAGTGAGTGTGTGGGGTGAGGGAGGGGACAGGGGTGAGGGTGAGGGATAGGGGACGGGGAGTGAGTGTGTGGGGTGAGGGAGGGGACAGGGGTGAGGGTGAGGGATAGGGGACGGGGAGTGAGTGTGTGGGGTGAGGGAGGGGGCAGGGAGTGTATTGGGTGAGGGATAGGGGACGGGGAGTGTGTGTGGGGGGTGAGGGAGGGGGTAGCGGTGAGGGGTAGGGGACGGAGTGTGTGCATGGGGGGATGAGGGGTAGGGGACGGGGAGTGTGTGTGGGGGGTGAGGGAGGGGGCAGGGTTGAGGGTGAGGGATAGGGGACGGGGAGTGAGTGTGTGGGGTGAGGGAGGGGTCAGGGGTGAGGGTGAGGGATAGGGGACAGGGAGTGAGTGTGTGGGGTGAGGGAGGGGACAGGGGTGAGGGAGGGGGCAGGGGCGAGGGATAGGGGACGGGGAGTGTGTGTGGGGTGAGGGAGGGGTCAGGGGTGAGGGTGAGGGATAGGGGACGGGGAGTGAGTGTGCGGGGTGAGGGAGGGGACGGGGAGTGAGTGTGCAGGGTGAGGGAGGGGGCAGGGGTGAGGGTGAGGGAGGAGACGGGGAGTGTGTGTGCGGGGTGAGGGAGTGGTCAGGGAGTGTATTGGGTGAGGGATAGGGGACGGGGAGTGTGTGTGCGGGGTGAGGGAGGGGGTAGCGGTTAGGGGTAGGGGACGGGGACAGGGAGTGTGTTGGGTGTGAGGGAGGGAGGGGGCAGCGGTGAGGGGTAGGGGACGGGGTGTGTGTGGGTGGGTAGGGACGGGGAGTGTGGGGGGTGAGGGAGGGGGTAGCGGTGAGTGGTAGAGGACGGAGTGTGTGCATGGGGGGGTGAGGGGTAGGGGACAGGGAGTGTGTGTGTGGGGGGGGTGAGGGAAGAGGGCAGCGGTTAGGGGTAGGGGACGGGGAGTGTGTGTGTGGGGTGAGGGAGGGAGGGGGCAGGGGTGAGGGTGAGGGATAGGGGACGGGGAGTGTGTGCGCGGGGTGAGGGAGGGGGCAGGAGTGAGGCTGAGGGATAGGGGACGGAGAGTGTGTGGGGTGAGGGAGGGTTGGGCAGCGGTGAGGGGTAGGGGACGGGGAGTGTGTGGGTGGGTAGGGACGGGGAGTTTGTGGGGTGAGGGAGGGGGCAGAAGTGAGGGGTATGGGTGTGTGTGTGGGGGTTGAGGGATGTGGTAGCGGTGAGGGGTAGGGGACGGAGTGTGTGTGGGGGGGTGAGGGGTGAGGGAAGAGGGCAGCGGTTAGGGGTAGGGGACGGGGAGTGTGTATGGGGGGGGTGAGGGAAGAGGGCAGCGGTTAGGGGTAGGGGACGGGGAGTGTGTGTGGGGGGGTGAGGGAAGAGGGCAGCGGTTAGGGGTAGGGGACGGGGAGTGTGTGCGGGGTGAGGGAGGGGACGGGGAGTGTGTGTGCAGGGTGAGGGAGGAGGCAGGGGTTAGGGATAGGGGTCGGGGAGTGTGTGCGCGGGGTGAGGGAGGGGGCAGGGGTGAGGGGTAGTGGACGGGGAGTGAGTGTGCGGGGTGAGGGAGGGGGCAGGGGTGAGAGATTGAGGACGGGGAGTGTGTGGGGGGTGAGGGAGGGGGCAGGGGTGAGGGAGGGGGCAGGGGTGAGGGAGGAGACGGGGAGTGTGTGTGCGGGGTGAAGGAGGGTTGGGCAGCGGTGCGGGGTAGGGGACGGGGAGTGAGTGGGGTGAGGGAGGGGACGGGGAGTGTGTGTGTGGGGGGGGGTGAGGGAAGAGGGCAGCGGTTAGGGGACGGGGAGTGTGTGTGCGGGGTGAGGGTGAGGGATAGGGGACGGGGAGTGAGTGTGTGGGGTGAGGGAGGGGGCAGGGGTGAGGGTGAGGGATAGGGGACGGGGAGTGAGTGTGTGGGGTGAGGGAGGGGGCAGGGGTGAGGGTGAGGGATAGGGGACGGGGAGTGAGTGTGTGGGGTGAGGGAGGGGGCAGGGGTGAGGGTGGAGACGGGGAGTGTGTGCGCGGGGTGAGGGAGTGGTCAGGGAGTGTATTGGGTGAGGGAGGGGGCAGGGGTGAGGGATAGGGGACGGGGAGTGTGTGTGTGGTGAGGGAGGGTTGGGCAGCGGTGAGGGGTAGGGGACGGGGAGTGAGTGTGTGGGGTGAGGGAGGGTTGGGCAGCGGTGAGGGGTAGGGGACGGGGAGTGAGTGTGTGGGGTGAGGGAGGGTTGGGCAGCGGTGAGGGGTAGGGGACGGGGAGTGAATGTGTGGGGTGAGGGAGTGTTGGGCAGCGGTGAGGGGTAGGGGACGGGGAGTGAATGTGTGGGGTGAGGGAGGGTTGGGCAGCATCGATAAACCGATCTCCAGCCTCTGCAGTGCTTTGTATGTTATCTCAGCATGAAACGTTGATCAGGAGTCAGGACGCAGTGAGTGGGAGTCAAGTAGAAAGACTAGTAAGCTCTTAATCTACTAAGTTAGGAATAGTTACTCGATGATCTTTGGTCTCAAGGCCTTTAATGTAACATTTACAGGTACATAATCCACCTTTATCGTGTAGTTTCTTATGTAACTGCATATCGAAATGGGTATCTGCATATCTTATGAAGTCACTTTTGCTTAGTACACATTTTTTTCAGGAATACATGAGATTGCTAAAGAAGGGATAGCTGTTGTCTCCAAGATATACCTACCGGTATCCAGGAAGATGTACTTACCGGTATCCAGGAAGCCCATTGAAATTCCAATGAGGGACATCAATCCTGTCAGTATGACAGCCTTTGTACACCATGGAATAGTGTACATTCCCAGTGAAGTCATCAGCATCGAAATTCCTAAAGAAAGCAATGTCAATTATTTTACCAAAATTCATACAAACCATATGACGGTATTTCTGAAGATATAAAGGTGGGATCTGTATGTCAAAAGAGCTGCTTTCCTGTGTCTATCAACCAACTCAATTTACGTTTGCCAACAATAACACAAAAAGGTAAGGATATGAATGTGCAGTGCCTTATTCGGGTACCAACTCAACAGTAAACCAAGGCTTTCGCTGAAGGAGTTAACATCAACAGTAGGATTTAGCAGGCTGAATGCAGGCCAAGAAACAACAGCATTTAATCATGTACAGCCAGCTCAGAGCTAGTATAAAAGTAGCAAAAATAATTGCCTTAATGGAATCAGAGTTAAAATCCCATCCTAGCCACATTATCCAACCCCAATGTAACTTCTCTGCCAGGCCAAATCTGTTCGCCAATATTAATTACTCAAAGAAAATTCAAAAGATTTTGGCCATAAAGTCACAAAGTACAAAAGTCTCAAAAATGTTATTCAAGATGACGTGTAAGGTAACATCAAAAATCACTGCCAGATTTTTTTAATTATCCTGGGTGGGGGTTGGGGAGAGGGAGCAGTTGGCAATTGGCAGGAAAGAGTTAGATGGACAGAGAACCCTGCAGCGATGACTCAATGCTCAGTTTCAACAGCATCAAAGAGTTGGCCAGGACGTCATATTTCTAAGGTGGTAACCCTGGTTTTCTTGGTCTATACAAACCAACGTGTAGTCCCTGCAAGTAATAGTGGGCATGTTCACACTATAACAATGAGTTTTGAAACTGGAAAGCTGACCTAGAAACTGCCTCTCCTATTAGCAGTCACATGGAGAATCCCATCATTAAGCTAATTGCATTGTATCAAGGTGCAGACAGCTCACGTGGGCAGAAGTCAGCCATTTAGAATCAGACACCAAAAACAGAGGCCATTCGGCCCAATGTGCACATGACAGGACTTTGAAAGAATCGTTCAACTAATCCCATTCACCGTCTTTCTCCATAGCCTTGCGATTTTTCTTTTAAACCTATACATGGAGTATTTGTCAAACTGCCTAACATGGACTTTGTGGCACAGTGGTAGTGCTCCTCCCTCTGAGCCAGATGACCCTGGTTTCAAGTTCTACCTGCCCCAGATATGTGTCATCACATATCTAAATGGGCTGATTAAACTTCTTTTTGAATTGGTTCAAATAATTCCCAGAGAGAATATGAGTGGGATTTTGTAACTGACTGCTACTAGGAATGGATGCTGATCATAAGACCATAAGATAAAGGAGCTAAATTAGGCCATTAACCCCATCAAATCTACTCCATTATTCAATCATGGCTGATATGTTTCTCAAACTCACCATCCTCCCTTTTCTTCATAACCTTTGAATATTCACTAATCAAGAACCTATCTCTGTCTTAAATACACTTGGCCTCCACAGCTCTCTGTGGCAATAAGTTAGCAACAATGCCCCCTGTTCTTTCAGATTGTTAATGTACAACGTGAATAGTTGACCCTTGTGACCAGCTGGCTTCTGGAAAAAGATCCTTTTGTCCATATTCTCTGCCTCCTGCCAGTCAGCCAATCCTCTATCCATGCCAGTACTTTGTGCCTAATACTATGGGCTCTTATCTTACTTAGCTGCCTCCTGTGCAGCACCTTGTCAAAGACCTTCTGGAAATCCGAATAGATCATGTCCAATGGCTCTCCTTTGTCTAACTTGCTTGCTATTTCTGCAAAGCATTCTAACAGATTTGTCAGGTGTGACCCTCCCCTCCCCTCCCCTCCCCTCCCATTTGTGAAGCGGTGCTGATTCTGCCCTATTTTACCATGCATTTGCATGTACTGTATGTCAATGTAGGATTAAAGGTTAAACTGCTTTTAATGTAGAATCCCTACAGTGTGGAAACAGCCACTTCAGCCCAACAAGTCCACACCAACCCTCCGAAGAATAACTCACCCAGGCCCATTCCCCCCCGCATTTACCCCAGACTAATGCACCTAACCAACACATCCGTGAACACTATGGGCAATTTCGCATGGCCAATTCACCTAACCTGCACATCTTTGGATTATGGGAAGAAACCCACACAAACGTGGGGAGAATGTGCAAACTCTATGCAGACAGTCGCCAGAGGTAGGAATCGAACCCGAGTCCCTGGTGCTGTGAGGCAACAGTGCTAACCACTGAACCACCGTGCCACCCACATTATCCTAATTTAAATGGCATGCAAATTAACAGAGAGAATGCAGGAGCACTCTTACCTCAAGTTAACCAAACATTGCCATAGTAATTGATCTGACAATCCTCAAATTGACTTTCCTGCTTTTCCCCTTAACCCTTGGATTCCCCTGCCGATCAAAAATCTGCCGATCTCAGCCTTGAATATACTTAATGATCTAGCCTCGAATGGCCTCTGTGGTCAAGAATTCCAAGATTGACTACCCTCAGAAGAAATTCCTCCTCGACTTAGTGTTAAATAGGTGATGCCTAACTCTGAAATGATGCTCTCTGATCCTAGACTCTCCCACAAGGGGAAACAGCCTCTGCACATCTACCCTGTCCCTGTCAAATCTCTTCAGTTTCAATAATGGAGTCACCTCCCATCCTACTGAATTCCAAAGCGGACAGGCCCGACCTTCTCAAACTCTCCTCCTAAGGAATTCACTCCAGACCCAGAATCAATTTACCAACCTTCTCTGGGCTGCCTCACTGGTGACGTTACCTAGCATGGTGACAAAATATCTGAAAACATACCCACAAACTCAGCGAGCAAACAGACAACCTGATCCACAACCTGAGCTACCCATCTTCTCCAAGCTCACAAACTGCTTCCAATGCCAGTAAATCATTCCTCGGGAAAGGAACCCAAAACTGTTTACAGTATTCTTGGTGTGATGTGACTCATGACAGTGAGGACTGCAGATGCTGGAGGTCAGAGTCGAGAGTGTGTTGCTGGAAAAGCACAGCAGGTCAGGCAGCATCTGAGGAGCAGGAGAATCGAATTCCTGATGAAGGGCTTAAGGCTGAAATGACAATTCTCCTGCTTGTCGGATGCTGCCTGACCCGCTGTGATGTGACAAGTGCCTTGTATGGTTTTAACAAGACTTCTCCATTTCTACACACCATTAACCTTTGAAATAAACACCAACATCCCATGTGCATTCCCCCATACCTCGGATGCTAGCTTTTGGTGATTTCTGCACAAGGCCAGCATTTGCTCCCCTTCCCAAACTGACCTTGAATTGAACAGCTTCCTGGCCAGCTCAGGCTCAACTACATTGACCCTTAAGAGGCCTGACAGGGGAAATGCTGAGAGGGTGATTCCTCTCGTGGTAGAGTGTCGGACCACAGGGCATCGACTCAGACTAAAGAAGCACCAATTCAAGACTCAAAGGAATTTCTTCTCTCAGAGGAGTGAGATTTTTTGGAACTCCTTGCCACAGAGAGCTCTGGAGGTAGATTTCTTGTGTGTATTTAAGGCTGAGACAGATAGATTATTGATCAGTCGGGGAATCAAGGGTTGTAGGGAAAAGGCAGAAAAGTGGACATGAGAATGTCGAATCAGCCATGATCCTACTGAATGGTGGAGCAGGCTAGAGGGGCTGAATGGACTGCTCATATGGTTATACTGTTATGGTTTTATTGATGTGGGTCAGGAGTCCCATATAGGCCAGACTGAGCACAAACAAGAAGTCTCCTTCTCTAACGAAATAAGGGAACAAGGCAGGATTTTAGAACCATCGATGTAGTCTCAATATAACCATTCCCGAGCCTAGCTCACAAATCCAGATTGATTCATTTAAATTCCCCCAGCTACGGTCCTGGGATTTGAGCCCGTCCCCTGAGAATTAACTTGACCCTCTGGATTATTAGTCCAGTGACTCTACTACTGTGCCACTGAATTATGAATCGTACAGTAAGTTCTTGTCCAAAGGTGCTCTCCCATTGCACATGTGAGGATTAATTATAACATCATTGCCCACATGATTGGAGTCATTCTCTCTTTAACACTCCATTCCTGAGCAGCTTTCCCCTCCGTTAACACGCCATTCCTGAGCAGCCTTCCCCGTTAACACTCCATTCCTGAGCACCTTTCCCTGTTAACACCCCATTCCTGAGCAGCTTTCCCCCAGTTAACAATACATTCCTGAGCAGCCTTCCCCCTGTTAACACCCCATTCCTGAGCAGCTTTCCCCTGTTAACAGCCCATTCCTGAGCAGCTTTCCCCACGTTAACACTCCATTGCTGAGGACCTTTCCCACTGTTACCACCCCATTACTGAGCAGCATTCTCCCGTTAACACTCCAGTCCTGAGCAGCTTTCCCGTCGCTAACACTCAAATTTCCGAGCAGCTCTCCCCGTTACCACTCCATTCCTGAGCAGCATTCCCCCGTTAGCACTCCATTTCCGAGCAGCTCTTCCCCTGTTAACACTCCATTCCTGAGCACCTTTCCCCCGTTAAAACTCCATTCCTGAGCACCTTTCCCCCGTTAAAACTCCATTCCTGAGCACCTTTCCCCCGTTAAAACTCCATTCCTGAGCACCTTTCCCCCGTTAAAACTCCATTCCTGAGCACCTTTCCCCCGTTAAAACTCCTTTCCTGAGCACCTTTCCCCGTAAACACTCCATTCCTGAGCAGCCTTCCCCCTGTTAACACGCCATTCCTGAGCAGCTTTCCCACCGCTAACACTCCATTCCTGAGCAGCTTTCCCCTGTTAACACGCCATTCCTGAGCAGCTTTCCCCCTGTTAACACTCCATTCCTGAGCACCTTTCCCCCATTAACACGCCATTCCTGAGCACCTTTCCCCCTGTTAACACCCCATTCCTGAGCAGTTTTCCCCTGTTAACACTCCATTCCTGAGCAGCTTTCCCCCTATTAACACTCCATTCCTGAGCACCTTTCCCCCGTTAACACTCCGTTCCTGAGCTGTTTCCCCCTGTTAACACCATTCCTGAGCTCCTTTCCCCCGTTAAAACTCCATTCCTGAGCAGCTTTCCCCCTGTTAACAATACATTCCTGAGCAGCATTCCCCCCGTTAGCACTCCATTCCTGAGCACCTTTCCCCCGTGAACACTCCATTCCTGAGCAGCTTTCCCCCAGTTAACAATACATTCCTGAGCAGCTTTCCCCGTTAACACCATTCCAAAGCAGCTTTCCCTCTGTTAACACTCCATTCCTGAGCAACTTTCCCCCTGTTAACACTCCATTCCTGAGCAGCTTTCCCCCGTTAACACTCCATTCCTGAGCAGCTTTCCTCCCGTTAACACTCCATTCCTGAGCACCTTTCCCCCGTGAACACTCCATTCCTGAGCAGCTTTCCCCCAGTTAACAATACATTCCTGAGCAGCTTTCCCCGTTAACACCATTCCAAAGCAGCTTTCCCTCTGTTAACACTCCATTCCTGAGCAACTTTCCCCCTGTTAACACTCCATTCCTGAGCAGCTTTCCCCCGTTAACACTCCATTCCTGAGCAGCTTTCCTCCCGTTAACACTCCATTCGTGAGCAGCTTTCCCCTGTTAACACTCCATTCCTGAGCAGCGTTCCCCTGTTACCATTCCATTCCTGAGCAGCTTTCCCCCGTTAACACACCATTCCTGAGCAGCATTCCCCCTGTTAACACTCCATTCCTGAGCAGCATTCCCCCTGTTAACACTCCATTCCTGAGCAGCTTTCCCCCTGTTAACACTCCATTCCTGAGCAGCTTTCCCCGTTAACACACCATTCCTGAGCAGCTTTCCCCCGGTAACACTCCATTCCTGAGCAGCTTTCCCCCATTAACACTCCATTCCTGAGCTGCATTTTCCCTGTTACCACCCCATTCCTGAGCAGCCTTCCCCGTTTACACTCCATTCCGGAGCTGCATTTTCCCTGCTAACACTCCATTCCTGAGTAGATTTACCCCCAATAACACTGCATTCCTGACCAGGTTTCCTTCCCCTTTTAACACTCCATTCCTGAGCAGCTTTCCCCGTTTACACTCCATTCCTGAGCTGCATTTTCCGTTAACACTCCATTCCTGAGCAGCTTTCCCCCGTTAACACTCCATTCCTGAGCAGCTTTCCACCATGTTAACATCCCATTCCTGAGCAGCTTTCCCCCATTAACACTCCATTCCTGAGCAGCTTTCCTCCCTGTTAACACTCCATTCCTGAGCAGCATTCCCCCTGTGAACACTCCATTCCTGAGCAGCATTCCCCCTGTGAACCCTCCATTCCTGAGCACCATTCCCCCTAATAACACTCCATTTCCGAGCAGTTTTGCCCCCGATAACATTCCATTCTTGAGCAGCTTTCCCCGTTTACACTCCATTCCTGAGTAGATTTACCCCCAATAACATTGCATTCCTGATCCTTCCCCTTTTAACACTCCATTCATGAGCAGCTTTCCACCCTGTTAACATCCCATTCCTGAGCAGCTTTCACCCCTGTTAACATCCCATTCCTGAGCAGCTTTCACCCCTGTTAACATCCCATTCCTGAGCAGCTTTCCCCCTGTTAACACTCCATTCCTGAGCAGCTTTCCCCCCTGATACCACACCATTCCTGAGCAGCTTTAGCCTGTTACCACACCATTCCTGAGCAGCTTTCCCCCCTGTTAACACTCCATTCCTGAGCAACTTTCTCCCTGTTAACATCCCATTCCTGAGCAGCTTTCCCCCCCTGTAAACACTCCATTCCTGAGCAGCTTTCCCCCATTAGCACTCCATTCCTGAGCAGCTTTCCCCCTGTTACCACTCCATTCCAGAGCAGCTTTCCCCTGTTAACACTCCATTTCTGAGCAGCTTTCCCCCGTTAACACTCCATTCCCGAGCACCTTTCCCCCTGTTAACACCCCATTCCTGAGCAGCTTTCCTCCCGTTAACACTCCATTCCTGAGCTGCATTTTCCCTGCTAACACTCCATTCCTGAGTAGACTTACCCCCAATAACACTCCATTCCTGATCAGGTTTCCTTCCCCTTTTAACACTCCATTCCTGAGCAGCTTTCCCCGTTTACACTCCATTCCTGAGCTGCATTTTCCCTGTTAACACCCCATTCCTGAGCAGCTTTCCCCCGTTAACACTCCATTCCTGAGCAGCTTTCCCCCCTGTTAACACTCCATTCCTGAGCAGCATTCCCCCTGTTAACACTACATTCCTGAGCACTTTCCCCCTGATACCACCCCATTCCTGAGCAGCTTTCCCCCTGTTACCACCCCATTCCTGAGCAGCTTTCCCCCTGTTAACACTCCATTCCTGTGCAACTTTCTCCCTGTTAACACATCTTTCCTGAGGAGCTTTCCCCCCTGTTAACACTCCATTCCTGAGCAGCTTTCCCCGTTAACACTCCATTCCTGAGGACCTTTTCCACTGTTACCACCCCATTCCTGAGCAGCATTCCCCCTGTTAACACCCCATTTCTGAGCAACTTTCCCCCCATTAACACTCCATTCCTGAGCAGCTTTCCCCGCGTTAACACCCCATTCCTGAGTAGATTTACCCCCAATAACACTGCATTCCTGATCAGGTTTCTTTCCCCTTTTAACACTCCATTCCTGAGCAGCTTTCCACCATGTTAACATCCCATTCCTGAGCAGCTTTCACCCCTGTTAACATCCCATTCCTGAGCAGCTTTCCCCCGTTAACACTCCAATCCTGAGCAGCTTTCCCCCGTTAACACTCCATTCCTGAGCAGCTTTCCCCCTGTTAACACTCCAATCCTGAGCAGCTTTCCCCAGTTAACAATACATTCCTGAGCAGCTTTCCCCCGTTAACACTCCATTCTTGAGCACCTTTCCCCCTGTTAACACTCCATTCCAGGGCAGCTTTCCCCCGTTAACACTCCGTTCCAGAGCTGTTTCCCCCTGTTAACACTCCGTTCCTGAGCAGCTTTCCCCCGTTAAAACTCCATTCCAAAGCAGCTTTCCCCCTGTTAACACTCCATTCCTGAGAAGCTTTCCCCGTTAACACTCCATTCCTGAGCAGCTTTCCCCCTGTTAACAATACATTCCTGAGCAGCTTTCCCCGCTAACACTATTCCTGAGCAGCTTTCCCCCTGTTAACACTCCATTCCTGAGCAACTTTCCCCCTGTTAACACTCCATTCCTGAGCAGCTTTCCCCTGTTAACACTCCATTCCTGAGTAGCTTTCCCCCATTAACACTCCATTCCTGAGTAGCTTTCCCCCATTAACACTCCATTCCTGAGCACCTTTCCCCCGTGAACACTCCATTCCTGAGCAGCTTTCCCCCTGTTAACACTCCATTCCAAAGCAGCTTTCCCCCTGTTAACACTCCATTCCTGAGCAGCTTTCCCCCGTTAACACTCCATTCCTGAGCAGCGTTCCCCTGTTACCATTCCATTCCTGAGCAGCTTTCCCCCGTTAACACACCATTCCTGAGCAGCATTCCCCCTGTTAACACTCCATTCCTGAGCAGCTTTCCCCCTGTTAACACTCCATTCCTGAGCAGCTTTCCCCGTTAACACACCATTCCAGAGCAGCTTTCCCCCGGTAACACTCCATTCCTGAGCAGCTTTCCCCCATTAACACTCCATTCCTGAGCTGCATTTTCCCTGTTACCACCCCATTCCTGAGCAGCTTTCCCCGTTTACACTCAATTCCGGAGCTGCATTTTCCCTGCTAACACTCCATTCCTGAGTAGATTTACCCCCAATAACACTGCATTCCTGACCAGGTTTCCTTCCCCTTTTAACACTCCATTCCTGAGCAGCTTTCCCCGTTTACACTCCATTCCTGAGCTGCATTTTCCTTTAACACTCCATTCCTGAGCTGCTTTCCCCCGTTAACACTCCATTCCTGAGCAGCTTTCCACCATGGTAACATCCCATTCCTGAGCAGCTTTCCCCCATTAACACTCCATTCCTGAGCAGCTTTCCTCCCTGTTAACACTCCATTCCTGAGCAGCATTCCCCCTGTGAACCCTCCATTCCTGAGCACCATTCCCCCTAATAACACTCCATTTCCGAGCAGTTTTGCCCCCGATAACATTCCATTCTTGAGCAGCTTTCCCCGTTTACACTCCATTCCTGAGTAGATTTACCCCCAATAACATTGCATTCCTGATCCTTCCCCTTTTAACACTCCATTCCTGAGCAGCTTTCCACCCTGTTAACATCCCATTCCCGAGCAGCTTTCACCCCTGTTAACATCCCATTCCTGAGCAGCTTTCCCCCTGTTAACACTCCATTCCTGAGCAGCTTTCCCCCCTGATACCACACCATTCCTGAGCAGCTTTCCCCCCTGTTAACACTCCATTCCTGAGCAACTTTCTCCCTGTTAACATCCCATTCCTGAGCAGCTTTCCCCCCCTGTAAACACTCCATTCCTGAGCAGCTTTCCCCCATTAGCACTCCATTCCTGAGCAGCTTTCCCCCTGTTACCACTCCATTCCAGAGCAGCTTTCCCCTGTTAACACTCCATTCCTGAGCTGCATTTTCCCTGCTAACTCTCCATTCCTGAGATTTACCCCCAATAACACTGCATTCCTGATCAGGTTTCCTTCCCCTTTTAACACTCCATTCCTGAGCAGCTTTCCCCGTTTACACTCCATTCCTGAGCTGCATTTTCCCTGTTAACACCCCATTCCTGAGCAGCTTTCCCCCCTGTTAACACTCCATTCCTGAGAAGCTTTCCCCGTTAACACTCCATTCCTGAGCAGCTTTCCCCCTGTTAACAATACATTCCTGAGCAGCTTTCCCCGCTAACACTATTCCTGAGCAGCTTTCCCCCTGTTAACACTCCATTCCTGAGCAACTTTCCCCCTGTTAACACTCCATTCCTGAGCAGCTTTCCCCCGTTAACACTCCATTCCTGAGCAGCTTTCCCCCGTTAACATTCCATTCCTGAGCATCTTTCCCCCTGTTAACACTCCATTCCTGAGTAGCTTTCCCCCATTAACACTCCATTCCTGAGTAGCTTTCCCCCATTAACACTCCATTCCTGAGCAGCTTTCCCCCGTTAACACTCCATTCCTGAGCAGCTTTCACCCCTGTTAACATTCCATTCCTGAGCAACTTTCCCTCTGTTAACACTCCATTCCTGAGCAACTTTCCCCGCCGTTAACACTCCATTCCTGAGCAGCGTTCCCATCTGTTAACACTCCATTCCTGACCAGCTTTCCCCCAGTTAACAATACATTCCTGAGCATCTTTCCCCCTGTTAACACTCCATTCCTGAGAAACCATTCCCCCGTTAAAACTCCATTCCAAAGCAGCCTTCCCCCTGTTAATACTCCATTCCTGAGCAGCATTCCCCTGTTAACATGCCATTCCTGAGCAGCTTTCCTCCCATTAACACTCCATTACTGAGCTGCATTTTCCCTGTTACCACCCCATTCCTGAGCAGCTTTCCCCGTTTACACTCCATTCCTGAGCTGCATTTTCCCTGCTAACACTCCATTCCTGAGTAGATTTACCCCCAATAACACTGCATTCCTGAGCAGCTTTCCCCGTTTACACTCCATTCCTGAGCTGCATTCCCCCGTTAACACCCCATTCCTGAGCACCTTTCCCCCTGTTAACACTCCATTCCTGTGCAGCTTTCCCCCGTTAAAACTCCATTCCAAAGCAACATTCCCCCCCGTAAACACTCCATTCCTGAGCAGCTTTCCCCCGTTAACACTCCATTCATGAGCACCTTTCCCCCGTTAACACTCCATTACTGAGCAGCTTTCCCTGTTAACACTCCATTACTGAGCAGCTTTCCCCGTTAACATTCCAATCCTGAGCAGCTTTCCCCGTTAACATTCCATTCCTGAGCAGCTTTCCCCGTTAACACTCCATCCCTGAGCAGCTTTCCCCCGTTAACACTCCATTCCTGAGCAGCCTTCCCCCTGTTAACACTCCATTCCTGAGCAGCTTTCCCAGTTACCACCCCATTCCTGAGCAGCTTTCCCCGTTAACACTCCATTCCTGAGGGCCTTTCCCACTGTTAACACCCCATTCCTGAGGAGCTCTCCCCGTTTGCACTCCATTCCTGAGCAGCTTTCCCCCTTTTAACACTCCTTTCCTGAGCAATTTTCCCCGTAAACACTCAATTCCTAAGCAGGTTTCCCACCTGTTAACACTCCATTCCTGATCAACATTCCCCCGAAACACTCCATTCCTGAGCAGCTTTCCCCGTTAACACGCCATTGCTGAGCAGCTTTCCCACCGCTAACACTCCATTCCTGAGCAGCTTTCTCCGTTAACACTCCATTCCTGAGCAGCATTCCCATGTTAACACTCCATCCCTGAGCAGCTTTCCCACCGCTAACACTCCATTCCTGAGCAGCTTTCCCCCGTTAACATTCCATTCCTGAGCAGCTTTCCGCCGTTAACTCTCCATTCCTGAGCAGCTTTCCCCCGGTTAACACTCCATTCCTGAGCAGCTTTCCCCCCTGTTAACATCCAATTCCTGAGCGGCTTTCCCCCGGTTAACACTCCATTCCTGAGCAGCTTTCCCCCCTGTTAACACCCCATTCCTGAGCAGCTTTCCCCCGTTAACACTCCATTCCTGAGGACCTTTCCCACCGTTACCACCCCATTACTGAGCTGCATTCTCCCGTTAACATCCCATTCCTGAGCAGCTTTCCCCCTGTTAACACTCCATTCCTGAGCAGCTTTCCCCGTTAACACACCATTCCTGAGCAGCTTTCCCACCGCTATAACTCCATTCCTGAGCAGCTTTCCCCCTGTTAACACTCCATTCCTGAGCAGCTATCCCCTCGCTAACACTCAATTTCCGAGCAGCTTTCCCCGTTACCACTCCATTCCTGAGAAGCATTCCACCGTTAGCACACCATTTCCGAGCAACTTTCCCCCTGTTAACACTCCATTCCTGAGCAGCTTTCCCACCGCTAACACTCCATTCCTGAACAGCTTTCCCCCAGTTAACAATACATTCCTGAGCAGCTTTCCCCGTTAACACTCTATTCTTGAACAGCTTTCCCCCCGGTTAACACTCCATTCCTGGGCGGCTTTCCCCCCTGTTAACACTCAATTCCTGAGCAGCGTTCCCCCATTACCACCCCATTCCTGAGCAGCTTTTCCCTTGTTCACACTCCATTCCTGAGCACCATTCCCCCTAATAATACTCCATTTCCGAGCAGCTTTGCCCCCGATAACATTCCATTCCTGAGCAGCTTTCCCCGGTTACACTCCATTCCTGAGCTGCATTTTCCCTGCTAACACTCCATTCCTGAGTAGATTTACCCCCAATAACACTGCATTCCTGATCAGGTTTCCTTCCCCTTTTAACACTCCATTCCTGAGCAGCTTTCCACCCTGTTAACATCCCATTCCTGAGCAGCTTTTCCCCTGTTAACACTCCATTCCTGAGCAGCTTTCCCCCCTGTTAACACTCCATTCCTGAGCAGCTTTCCCCCCTGTTAACACTCCATTCCTGAGCAGCTTTCCCCCGTTAACATTCCATTCCTGAGCATCTTTCCCCCTGTTAACACTCCATTCCTGAGTAGCTTTCCCCCATTAACACTCCATTCCTGAGCAGCTTTCCCCCATTAACACTCCATTCCTGAGCAGCTTTCACCCCTGTTAACATTCCATTCCTGAGCAGCTTTCCCTCTGTTAACACTCCATTCCTGAGCAACTTTCCCCGCCGTTAACACTCCATTCCTGAGCAGCGTTCCCATCTGTTAACACTCCATTCCTGAGCAGCTTTCCCCCAGTTAACAATACATTCCTGAGCAGCTTTCCCCGTTAACACTCTATTCCTGAGCATCTTTCCCCCTGTTAACACTCCATTCCTGAGAAACCATTCCCACGTTAAAACTCCATTCCAAAGCAGCCTTCCCCCTGTTAATACTCCATTCCTGAGCACCATTCCCCCTGTTAACACTCCATTCCTGAGCAGCTTTCCTCCCGTTAACACTCCATTCCTGAGCAGCTTTCCTCCCATTAACACTCCATTCGTGAGCAGCTTTCCCTGTTACCACCCCATTCCTGAGCAGCTTTCCCCGTTTACACTCCATTCCTGAGCTGCATTTTCCCTGCTAACACTCCATTCCTGAGTAGATTTACCCCCAATAACACTGCATTCCTGATCAGGTTTCCTTCCCCTTTTAACACTCCATTCCTGAGCAGCTTTCCCCGTTTACACTCCATTCCTGAGCTGCATTCCCCCGTTAACACCCCATTCCTGAGCACCTTTCCCCCTGTTAACACTCCATTCCTGTGCAGCTTTCCCCCGTTAAAACTCCATTCCAAAGCAACATTCCCCCCGTTAACACTCCATTCCTGAGCAGCTTTCCCCCGTTAACACTCCATTCCTGAGCAGCTTTCCCCCAGTTAACAATACATTCCTGAGCAGCTTTCCCTGTTAACACTGTTCCTGAGCAGCTTTCCCCCTGTTAACACTCCATTCCTGAGCAGCTTTCCCTGTTAACACTCCATTACTGAGCAGCTTTCCCCTGTTAACATTCCATTCCTGAGCAGCTTTCCCCGTTAACACTCCATCCCTGAGCAGCTTTCCCCCGTTAACACTCCATTCCTGAGCAGCCTTCCCCCTGTTAACACTCCATTCCTGAGCAGCTTTTCCCGTTAACACACCATTCCTGAGCAGCTTTCTCCCTACTAACACTCCATTTCTGAGGACCTTTCCCACCGTTACCACCCCATTCCTGAGCAGCTTTCCCCCTGATAACACCCCATCCCTGAGCAGCTTTCCCCTGTGAACACTCCATTCCTGAGCAGCTTTCCCCTGCTAACACCCCATCCCTGAGCAGCTTTCCCCCTGTTAACACTCCATTCCTGAGGACCTTTCCCACCGTTACCACCCCTTACTGAGCTGCATTCTCCCGTTAACATCCCATTCCTGAGCAGCTTTCCCCCTGTTAACACTCCATTCCTGAGCAGCTTTCCCCCCGTTAAGACCCCATTCCTGAGCAGCATTCCCCTCGCTAACACTCAATTTCCGAGCAGCTTTCCCCGTTACCACTCCATTCCTGAGCAGCATTCCACCGTTAGCACACCATTTCCGAGCAGCTTTCCCCCGTTAGCACTCCATTTCCGAGCAACTTTCCCCCTGTTAACACTCCATTCCTGAGCAGCTATCCCCCGTTAACACCCCATTCCTGAGCAGCTTTCCCCTCGCTAACACTCAATTTCCGAGCAGCTTTCCCCGTTACCACCCCATTCCTGAGCAGCATTCCCCCGTTAGTACTCCATTTCTGAGCAGCTTTCCCCGTTAACACTCTATTCCTGAGCAGCTTTCTCCCTACTAACACTCCATTTCTGAGGACCTTTCCCACCGTTACCACCCCATCCCTGAGCAGCTTTCCCCTGTGAACACTCCATTCCTGAGCAGCTTTCCCTCTGTTAACACTCCATTCCTGAGCAACTTTCCCCGCCGTTAACACTCCATTCCTGAGCAGCGTTCCCATCTGTTAACACTCCATTCCTGACCAGCTTTCCCCCAGTTAACAATACATTCCTGAGCAGCTTTCCCCGTTAACACTCTATTCCTGAGCATCTTTCCCCCTGTTAACACTCCATTCCTGAGAAACCATTCCCACGTTAAAACTCCATTCCAAAGCAGCCTTCCCCCTGTTAATACTCCATTCCTGAGCAGCATTCCCCTGTTAACACGCCATTCCTGAGCAGCTTTCCCACCGCTAACACTCCATTCCTGAGCAGCTTTCCCCCATTAGCACTCCATTCCTGAGCACCATTCCCCCTGTTAACACTCCATTCCTGAGCAGCTTTCCTCCCGTTAACACTCCATTCCTGAGCAGCTTTCCTCCCATTAACACTCCATTCGTGAGCAGCTTTCCCTGTTACCACCCCATTCCTGAGCAGCTTTCCCCGTTTACACTCCATTCCTGAGCTGCATTTTCCCTGCTAACACTCCATTCCTGAGTAGATTTACCCCCAATAACACTGCATTCCTGATCAGGTTTCCTTCCCCTTTTAACACTCCATTCCTGAGCAGCTTTCCCCGTTTACACTCCATTCCTGAGCTGCATTCCCCCGTTAACACCCCATTCCTGAGCACCTTTCCCCCTGTTAACACTCCATTCCTGTGCAGCTTTCCCCCGTTAAAACTCCATTCCAAAGCAACATTCCCCCCGTTAACACTCCATTCCTGAGCAGCTTTCCCCCGTTAACACTCCATTCCTGAGCAGCTTTCCCCCAGTTAACAATACATTCCTGAGCAGCTTTCCCCGTTAACACTGTTCCTGAGCAGCTTTCCCCCTGTTAACACTCCATTACTGAGCAGCTTTCCCCTGTTAACATTCCATTCCTGAGCAGCTTTCCCCGTTAACACTCCATTCCTGAGCAGCCTTCCCCCTGTTAACACTCCATTCCTGAGCAGCTTTTCCCGTTAACACACCATTCCTGAGCAGCTTTCTCCCTACTAACACTCCATTTCTGAGGACCTTTCCCACCGTTACCACCCCATTCCTGAGCAGCTTTCCCCCTGATAACACCCCATCCCTGAGCAGCTTTCCCCCTGTTAACACTCCATTCCTGAGGACCTTTCCCACCGTTACCACCCCATTACTGAGCTGCATTCTCCCGTTAACATCCCATTCCTGAGCAGCTTTCCCCCTGTTAACACTCCATTCCTGAGCAGCTTTCCCCCCGTTAACACCCCATTCCTGAGCAGCTTTCCCCTCGCTAACACTCAATTTCCGAGCAGCTTTCCCCGTTACCACTCCATTCCTGAGCAGCATTCCACCGTTAGCACACCATTTCCGAGCAGCTTTCCCCCGTTAGCACTCCATTTCCGAGCAACTTTCCCCCTGTTAACACTCCATTCCTGAGCAGCTATCCCCCGTTAACACCCCATTCCTGAGCAGCTTTCCCCTCGCTAACACTCAATTTCCGAGCAGCTTTCCCCGTTACCACCCCATTCCTGAGCAGCATTCCCCCGTTAGTACTCCATTTCTGAGCAGCTTTCCCACCGCTAACACTCCATTCCTGAGCAGCTTTCCCCGTTAACACTCTATTCCTGAGCAGCTTTCCCACCGCTAACACTCCATTCCTGAGCAGCTTTCCCCGTTAACACTCTATTCCTGAGCAGCTTTCCCCCTGTTAACACTCAAATCCTAAGAAGCTTTCCCCCGTTAACACTCCATTCCTGAGCACCATTCCCCCTAATAATACTCCATTTCCGAGCAGCTTTGCCCCCGATAACATTCCATTCCTGAGCAGCTTTCCCCGGTTACACTCCATTCCTGAGCTGCATTTTCCCTGCTAACACTCCATTCCTGAGTAGATTTACCCGCAATAACACTGCATTCCTGATCAGGTTTCCTTCCCCTTTTAACACTCCATTCCTGAGCAGCTTTCCACCCTGTTAACATCCCATTCCTGAGCAGCTTTCACCCCTGTTACCACCCCATTCCTGAGCAGCTTTCCCCCCTGTTAACACTCCATTCCTGAGCAGCTTTCCCCCCTGTTAACACTCCATTCCTGAGCAGCTTTCCCCCCTGTTACCACCCCATTCCTGAGCAGCTTTCACCTGTTACCACTCCATTCCTGAGCAGCTTTCCCCCCTGATAACACTCCATTCCTGAGCAACTTTCTCCCTGTTAACACTCCATTCCTGAGCAGCTTTCCCCCCTGTTAACACTCCATTCCTGAGCAGCATTCCCCCTGTTACCACCCCATTCCTGAGCAGCATTCCCCCTGTTACCACCCCATTCCTGAGCAGCATTCCCCATTACCACCCCATTCCTGAGCAGCTTTCCCCCTGTTAACACTCCATTCCTGAGCAGCTTTCCCCCATTAGCACTCCATTCCTGAGCAGCTTTCCCCCTGTTAACACCTCATTCCTGAGCAGCATTCCCCCTGTTACCACCCCATTCCTGAGCAGCATTCCCCCTGTTACCACCCCATTCCTGAGCAGCATTCCCCATTACCACCCCATTCCTGAGCAGCGTTCCCCTGTTAACACTCCATTCCTGAGCAGCTTTCCCCCGTTAACACTCCATTCCTGAGCACCTTTCCCCCTGTTAACACTCCATTTCTGAGCAGCTTTCCTCCGTTAACACTCCATTCCTGAGCAGCTTTCCCCCGTTAACACTCCATTCCTGAGCAGTTTTCCTCCCGTTAACACTCCATTCCTGAGCAGCTTTCCCCCCCTGTTAACACTCCATTCCTGAGCAGCTTACCCCCATTAACACTCCATTCCTGAACACCTTTCCCCCCGTTAACACTCCATTCCTGAGCAGCTTTCCCCCAGTTAACAATACATTCCTGAGCAGCTTTCCCCGTTTACACTGTTCCTGAGCAGCTTTCCCCCTGTTAACGCTCCATTCCAAAGCAGCTTTCCCTCTGTTAACACTCCGTTCCTGAGTAGCTTTCCCCCCGTTAACACTCCATTCCTGAGCAGCTTTCCCCCGTTAACACTCCATTCCTGAGCAGCTTTCCCCGTTAACACTCCATTCCTGAGCAGATTTCCCCCGTTAACACTCCATTCCTGAGCAGTTTTCCTCCCGTTAACACTCCATTCCTGAGCAGCTTTCCCCCCCTGTTAACACTCCATTCCTGAGCAGCTTACCCCCATTAACACTCCATTCCTGAACACCTTTCCCCCCGTTAACACTCCATTCCTGAGCAGCTTTCCCCCAGTTAACAATACATTCCTGAGCAGCTTTCCCCGTTTACACTGTTCCTGAGCAGCTTTCCCCCTGTTAACGCTCCATTCCAAAGCAGCTTTCCCTCTGTTAACACTCCGTTCCTGAGTAGCTTTCCCCCCGTTAACACTCCATTCCTGAGCAGCTTTCCCCCGTTAACACTCCATTCCTGAGCAGCTTTCCCCGTTAACACTCCATTCCTGAGCAGATTTCCCCTGTTAACACTCCATTCCTGAGCAGATTTCCCCCGTTAGCACTCCATTCCTGAGCAGCTTTCCTCCAGTTAATAATACATTCCTGAGCAGCTTTCCCCGTTAACACTCCATTCCTGAGGAGCATTCCCCCCGTTAACACTCCATTCCTGAGCACCTTTCCCCCGTTAACACTCCATTCCTGAGCAGCCTTCCCCCTGTTAACACTCCATTCCTGAGCAGCTTTCCCCGTTAACACACCATTCCTAAGCAGCTTTCTCCCTACTAACACTCCATTCCTGAGCAGCTTTCCCCGTTAACACACCATTCCCACGCAGCTTTCTCCCTACTAACACTCCATTTCTGAGGACCTTTCCCACCGTTACCACCCCATTACCACCCCATTACCATCCCATTCCCACGCAGCTTTCTCCCTACTAACACTCCATTTCTGAGGACCTTTCCCACCGTTACCACCCCATTACCACCCCATTACCATCCCATTCCTGAGCAGCTTTCCCCGTTAACACTCCATTCCTGAGGACCTTTCCCACTGTTAACACCCCATTCCTGAGGAGCTCTCCCCGTTTGCACTCCATTTCTGAGCAACTTTCCCCCTGTTAACACTCTATTCCTGAGCTGTTTAGCCCTGTTAGCACTCCATTCCTGAGCAGCTTTCCCCCCGTCAACACTCCTTTCCTGAGCAATTTTCCCCGTAAACACTCCATTCCTAAGCAGGTTTCCCCCCTGTTAACACTCCATTCCTGATCAACTTTCCCCCGATAACACTCCATTCCTGAGCAGATTTCCCCGTTAAGACTCCATTCCTGAGGACCTTTTCCACTGTTACCACCCCATTACTGAGCAGCTTTCCCCCTGTTAACACTCCATTTCTGAGCAACCTTCCCCCTGTTAACACTCCATTCCTGAGCAACTTTCTCCCTGTTAACACGCCTTTCCTGAGAAGCTTTCCCCCCTGTTAACACTCCATTCCTGAGCATCTTTCCCCATTAACACTCCATTCCTGAGGACCTTTTCCACTGTTACCATTCCATTCCTGAGCAGCTTTCCCTGTTAACACTCTATTCCTGAGCACCTTTCCCCCGTTAACACTCCATTCCTGAGCAGCTTTCCCCCGTTAACACTCCATTCCTGAGCAGCTTTCACCCCTGTTAACATTCCATTCCTGAGCAGCTTTCCCTCTGTTAACACTCCATTCCTGAGCAACTTTCCCCGCCGTTAACACTCCATTCCTGAGCAGCGTTCCCATCTGTTAACACTCCATTCCTGACTAGCTTTCCCCCAGTTAACAATACATTCCTGTGCATCTTTCCCCCTGTTAACACGCCATTCCTGAGAAACCATTCCCCCGTTAAAACTCCATTCCAAAGCAGCCTTCCCCCTGTTAATACTCCATTCCTGAGCAGCATTCCCCTGTTAACATGCCATTCCTGAGCAGCTTTCCCCCATTAGCACTCCATTCCTGAGCACCATTCCCCCTGTTAACACTCCATTCCTGAGCAGCTTTCCTCCCGTTAACACTCCATTCCTGAGCAGCTTTCCTCCCATTAACACTCCATTACTGAGCTGCATTTTCCCTGTTACCACCCCATTCCTGAGCAGCTTTCCCCGTTTACACTCCATTCCTGAGCTGCATTTTCCCTGCTAACACTCCATTCCTGAGTAGATTTACCCCCAATAACACTGCATTCCTGATCAGGTTTCCTTCCCCTTTTAACACTCCATTCCTGAGCAGCTTTCCCCGTTTACACTCCATTCCTGAGCTGCATTCCCCCGTTAACACCCCATTCCTGAGCACCTTTCCCCCTGTTAACACTCCATTCCTGTGCAGCTTTCCCCCGTTAAAACTCCATTCCAAAGCAACATTCCCCCCCGTAAACACTCCATTCCTGAGCAGCTTTCCCCCGTTAACACTCCATTCATGAGCACCTTTCCCCCGTTAACACTCCATTACTGAGCAGCTTTCCCTGTTAACACTCCATTACTGAGCAGCTTTCCCCGTTAACATTCCATTCCTGAGCAGCTTTCCCCGTTAACATTCCATTCCTGAGCAGCTTTCCCCGTTAACACTCCATCCCTGAGCAGCTTTCCCCCGTTAACACTCCATTCCTGAGCAGCCTTCCCCCTGTTAACACTCCATTCCTGAGCAGCTTTCCCAGTTAACACACCATTCCTGAGCAGCTTTCTCCCTACTAACACTCCATTTCTGAGGACCTTTCCCACCGTTACCACCCCATTCCTGAGCAGCTTTCCCCGTTAACACTCCATTCCTGAGGGCCTTTCCCACTGTTAACACCCCATTCCTGAGGAGCTCTCCCCGTTTGCACTCCATTCCTGAGCAGCTTTCCCCCTTTTAACACTCCTTTCCTGAGCAATTTTCCCCGTAAACACTCCATTCCTAAGCAGGTTTCCCACCTGTTAACACTCCATTCCTGATCAACATTCCCCCGAAACACTCCATTCCTGAGCAGCTTTCCCCGTTAACACTCCATTCCTGAGCAGTTTTCCCACCGCAAACACTCCATTCCTGAGCAGCTTTCTCCCTGTTAACACTCCATTCCTGATCAACTTTCCCCCGATAACACTCCATTCCTGAGCAGCTTTCCCCGTTAACACGCCATTGCTGAGCAGCTTTCCCACCGCTAACACTCCATTCCTGAGCAGCTTTCTCCGTTAACACTCCATTCCTGAGCAGCATTCCCATGTTAACACTCCATCCCTGAGCAGCTTTCCCACCGCTAACACTCCATTCCTGAGCAGCTTTCCCCTGTTAACATTCCATTCCTGAGCAGCTTTCCGCCGTTAACTCTCCATTCCTGAGCAGCTTTCCCCCGGTTAACACTCCATTCCTGAGCAGCTTTCCCCCCTGTTAACATCCAATTCCTGAGCAGCTTTCCCCCGGTTAACACTCCATTCCTGAGCAGCTTTCCCCCCTGTTAACACCCCATTCCTGAGCAGCTTTCCCCCGTTAACACTCCATCCCTGAGCAGCTTTCCCCTGTGAACACTCCATTCCTGAGCAGCTTTCCCCTGTTAACACCCCATCCCTGAGCAGCTTTCCCCCTGTTAACACTCCATTCCTGAGGACCTTTCCCACCGTTACCACCCCATTACTGAGCTGCATTCTCCCGTTAACATCCCATTCCTGAGCAGCTATCCCCTCGCTAACACTCAATTTCCGAGCAGATTTCCCCGTTACCACTCCATTCCTGAGCAGCTTTCCCACCGCTAACACTCCATTCCTGAGCAACTTTCCCCCTGTTAACACTCCATTCCTGAGCAGCTCTCCCCGTTACCACTCCATTTCTGAGCAGCTTTCCCCCGTTAACACTCCATTTCCGAGCAACTTTCCCCCTGTTAACACTCCATTCCTGAGCAGCTTTCCCACCGCTAACACTCCATTCCTGAACAGCTTTCCCCCAGTTAACAATACATTCCTGAGCAGCTTTCCCCGTTAACACTCTATTCTTGAACAGCTTTCCCCCCGGTTAACACTCCATTCCTGGGCGGCTTTCCCCCCTGTTAACACTCAATTCCTGAGCAGCGTTCCCCCATTACCACCCCATTCCTGAGCAGCTTTTCCCTTGTTCACACTCCATTCCTGAGCACCATTCCCCCTAATAATACTCCATTTCCGAGCAGCTTTGCCCCCGATAACATTCCATTCCTGAGCAGCTTTCCCCGGTTACACTCCATTCCTGAGCTGCATTTTCCCTGCTAACACTCCATTCCTGAGTAGATTTACCCCCAATAACACTGCATTCCTGATCAGGTTTCCTTCCCCTTTTAACACTCCATTCCTGAGCAGCTTTCCACCCTGTTAACATCCCATTCCTGAGCAGCTTTCCCCCCTGTTAACACTCCATTCCTGAGCAGCTTTCCCCCCTGTTAACACTCCATTCCTGAGCAGCTTTCCCCCGTTAACATTCCATTCCTGAGCATCTTTCCCCCTGTTAACACTCCATTCCTGAGTAGCTTTCCCCCATTAACACTCCATTCCTGAGCAGCTTTCCCCCATTAACACTCCATTCCTGAGCAGCTTTCACCCCTGTTAACATTCCATTCCTGAGCAGCTTTCCCTCTGTTAACACTCCATTCCTGAGCAACTTTCCCCGCCGTTAACACTCCATTCCTGAGCAGCGTTCCCATCTGTTAACACTCCATTCCTGAGCAGCTTTCCCCCCTGTTAACACTCCATTCCTGAGCAGCTTTCCCCCGTTAACATTCCATTCCTGAGCATCTTTCCCCCTGTTAACACTCCATTCCTGAGTAGCTTTCCCCCATTAACACTCCATTCCTGAGCAGCTTTCACCCCTGTTAACATTCCATTCCTGAGCAGCTTTCCCTCTGTTAACACTCCATTCCTGAGCAACTTTCCCCGCCGTTAACACTCCATTCCTGAGCAGCGTTCCCATCTATTAACACTCCATTCCTGACCAGCTTTCCCCCAGTTAACAATACATTCCTGAGCAGCTTTCCCCGTTAACACTCTATTCCTGAGCATCTTTCCCCCTGTTAACACTCCATTCCTGAGAAACCATTCCCACGTTAAAACTCCATTCCAAAGCAGCCTTCCCCCTGTTAATACTCCATTCCTGAGCAGCATTCCCCTGTTAACACGCCATTCCTGAGCAGCTTTCCCACCGCTAACACTCCATTCCTGAGCAGCTTTCCCCCATTAGCACTCCATTCCTGAGCACCATTCCCCCTGTTAACACTCCATTCCTGAGCAGCTTTCCTCCCGTTAACACTCCATTCCTGAGCAGCTTTCCTCCCATTAACACTCCATTCGTGAGCAGCTTTCCCTGTTACCACCCCATTCCTGAGCAGCTTTCCCCGTTTACACTCCATTCCTGAGTAGATTTACCCCCAATAACACTGCATTCCTGATCAGGTTTCCTTCCCCTTTTAACACTCCATTCCTGAGCAGCTTTCCCCGTTTACACTCCATTCCTGAGCTGCATTCCCCCGTTAACACCCCATTCCTGAGCACCTTTCCCCCTGTTAACACTCCATTCCTGTGCAGCTTTCCCCCGTTAAAACTCCATTCCAAAGCAACATTCCCCCCGTTAACACTCCATTCCTGAGCAGCTTTCCCCCGTTAACACTCCATTCCTGAGCAGCTTTCCCCCAGTTAACAATACATTCCTGAGCAGCTTTCCCCGTTAACACTGTTCCTGAGCAGCTTTCCCCCTGTTAACACTCCATTCCTGAGCAGCTTTCCCTGTTAACACTCCATTACTGAGCAGCTTTCCCCTGTTAACATTCCATTCCTGAGCAGCTTTCCCCGTTAACACTCCATCCCTGAGCAGCTTTCCCCCGTTAACACTCCATTCCTGAGCAGCCTTCCCCCTGTTAACACTCCATTCCTGAGCAGCTTTTCCCGTTAACACACCATTCCTGAGCAGCTTTCTCCCTACTAACACTCCATTTCTGAGGACCTTTCCCACCGTTACCACCCCATTCCTGAGCAGCTTTCCCCCTGATAACACCCCATCCCTGAGCAGCTTTCCCCTGTGAACACTCCATTCCTGAGCAGCTTTCCCCTGTTAACACCCCATCCCTGAGCAGCTTTCCCCCTGTTAACACTCCATTCCTGAGGACCTTTCCCACCGTTACCACCCCATTCCCGAGCTGCATTCTCCCGTTAACATCCCATTCCTGAGCAGCTTTCCCCCTGTTAACACTCCATTCCTGAGCAGCTTTCCCCCCGTTAACACCCCATTCCTGAGCAGCTTTCCCCTCGCTAACACTCAATTTCCGAGCAGCTTTCCCCGTTACCACTCCATTCCTGAGCAGCATTCCACCGTTAGCACACCATTTCCGAGCAACTTTCCCCCTGTTAACACTCCATTCCTGAGCAGCTATCCCCCGTTAACACCCCATTCCTGAGCAGCTTTCCCCTCGCTAACACTCAATTTCCGAGCAGCTTTCCCTGTTACCACCCCATTCCTGAGCAGCTTTCACCTGTTACCACTCCATTCCTGAGCAGCTTTCCCCCCTGATAACACTCCATTCCTGAGCAACTTTCTCCCTGTTAACACTCCATTCCTAAGCAGGTTTCCCCCCTGTTAACACTCCATTCCTGATCAACTTTCCCCCGATAACACTCCATTCCTGAGCAGATTTCCCCGTTAAGACTCCATTCCTGAGGACCTTTTCCACTGTTACCACTCCATTTCTGAGCAACCTTCCCCCTGTTAACACTCCATTCCTGAGCAACTTTCTCCCTGTTAACACGCCTTTCCTGAGAAGCTTTCCCCCCTGTTAACACTCCATTCCTGAGCATCTTTCCCCATTAACCCTCCATTCCTGAGGACCTTTTCCACTGTTACCATTCCATTCCTGAGCAGCTTTCCCTGTTAACACTCTATTCCTGAGCACCTTTCCCCCGTTAACACTCCATTCCTGAGCAGCTTTCCCCCTGTTAACACTCCATTCCTGAGCAGCTTTCCCCCTGTTAACACTCCATTCCTGAGCAGCTTTCCCCCTGTTAACACCCCATTCCTGAGCACCTTTCCCCCTGTTAACACTCCATTCCTGTGCAGCTTTCCCCCGTTAAAACTCCATTCCAAAGCAACATTCCCCCCGTTAACACTCCATTCCTGAGCAGCTTTCCCCGTTAACACACCATTCCTAAGCAGCTTTCTCCCTACTAACACTCCATTTCTGAGGACCTTTCCCACCGTTACCACCCCATTCCTGAGCAGCTTTCCCCGTTAACACTCCATTCCTGAGCACCATTCCCCCTAATAATACTCCATTTCCGAGCAGCTTTGCCCCCGATAACATTCCATTCCTGAGCAGCTTTCCCCGGTTACACTCCATTCCTGAGCTGCATTTTCCCTGCTAACACTCCATTCCTGAGTAGATTTACCCCCAATAACACTGCATTCCTGATCAGGTTTCCTTCCCCTTTTAACACTCCATTCCTGAGCAGCTTTCCACCCTGTTAACATCCCATTCCTGAGCAGCTTTCACCCCTGTTAACATCCCATTCCTGAGCAGCTTTCCCCCCTGTTAACACTCCATTCCTGAGCAGCTTTCCCCCCTGTTACCACCCCATTCCTGAGCAGCTTTCCCCCCTGTTAACACTCCATTCCTGAGCAGCTTTCCCCCCTGTTAACACTCCATTCCTGAGCAGCTTTCCCCCCTGTTACCACCCCATTCCTGAGCAGCTTTCCCCTGTTACCACTCCATTCCTGAGCAGCTTTCCCCCCTGATAACACTCCATTCCTGAGCAACTTTCTCCCTGTTAACACTCCATTCCTGAGCAGCTTTCCCCCCTGTTAACACTCCATTCCTGAGCAACTTTCCCCCTGTTAACACTCCATTCCTGAGCAGCTTTCCCCCATTAGCACTCCATTCCTGAGCAGCTTTCCCCCTGTTAACACCTCATTCCTGAGCAGCATTCCCCCTGTTACCACCCCATTCCTGAGCAGCATTCCCCCTGTTACCACACCATTCCTGAGCAGCATTCCCCATTACCACCCCATTCCTGAGCAGCTTTCCCCTGTTAACACTCCATTCCTGAGCAGCTTTCCCCCGTTAACACTCCATTCCTGAGCAGCTTTCCCCCCTGTTAACACTCCATTCCTGAGCAACTTTCCCCCTGTTAACACTCCATTCCTGAGCAACTTTCCCCCTGTTAACACTCCATTCCTGAGCAGCTTTCCCCCATTAGCACTCCATTCCTGAGCAGCTTTACCCCTGTTAACACCTCATTCCTGAGCAGCATTCCCCCTGTTACCACCCCATTCCTGAGCAGCATTCCCACTGTTACCACCCCATTCCTGAGCAGCATTCCCCCTGTTACCACCCCATTCCTGAGCAGCATTCCCCGTTACCACCCCATTCCTGAGCAGCATTCCCCATTACCACCCCATTCCTGAGCAGCTTTCCCCTGTTAACACTCCATTCCTGAGCAGCTTTCCCCCGTTAACACTCCATTCCTGAGCACCTTTCCCCCTGTTAACACTCCATTCCTGAGCAGCTTTCCCCATTAACACTCCATTCCTGAGCTGCGTTTTCCCTGTTAACACCCCATTCCTGAGCAGCTTTCCTCCTGTTAACACTCCATTCCTGAGCAGCTTTCCCCCGTTAACACTCCATTCCTGAGCTGCTTTCCCCCTGTTACCACCCCATTCCTGAGCAGTTTTCCCCCTGTTACCACCCCATTCCTGAGCAACCTTCTCCCCGTTAACACTCCATTTCTGAGCAACCTTCCCCCTGTTTACACTCCATTCCTGAGCACCTTTCCCCCGTTAACACTCCATTCCTGAGCACCTTTCCCCCTGTTAACACTCCATTCCTGAGCAACTTTCCCCCTGTTACCACCCCATTCCTGAGCAGCTTTCCCCCCATTAACACTCCATTCCTGAGCAGCTTTCACCTCTGCTAACACTCCATTCCTGAGTAGATTTACCCCCAATAACACTGCATTCCTGATCAGGTTTCTTTCCCCTTTTAACACTCCATTCCTGAGCAGCTTTGCACCCCTGTTAACACACCATTCCTGAGCAGCTTTCCCCCTGTTTCCACCTCTTTCCTGAGCAGCTTTCCCCCTGTTAACATCCCATTCCTGAGCAGATTTCCCCCATTAGCAGTCCATTCCTGAGCAGCTTTCTGCCTGTTAACACTCCAGTCCTGAACACCTTTCCTCCGTTAACACTCCATTCCTGTGCACCTTTCCCCTGTTAACACTCCATTCCGAGCAGTTTTCCTCCCGTTAACACACCATTCCTGAGCAGCTTTCCCCCATTAACACCCCATTCCTGAGCAGCTTTCCCCCGTTAACACTGCATTCCTGAGCAGCTTTCCCCTTTAACATTCCATTCCTGAGCAGCTTTCCCCAGTTAACACTCCATTCCTGAGCACCTTTCCCTGTTAACACATCATTCCTGAGCAGCTTTCCCCCTGTAAACGCTCCATTCCTGAGCAGCTTTCCCCCGGTAACACTCCATTCCTGAGCTGCATTTTCCCTGTTACCACCCCATTCCTGAGCAGCTTTCCCCGTTTACACTCCATTCCTGAGCTGCATTTTCCCTGCTAACACTCCATTCCTGAGTAGATTTACCCCCAATAACACTGCATTCCTGGTCAGGTTTCCTTCCCCTTTTAACACTCCATTCCTGAGCAGCTTTCCCCGTTTACACTCCATTCCTGAGCTGCATTTTCCCTGTTAACACCCCATTCCTGAGCAGCTTTTCCCCCGTTAACACTCCATTCCTGAGCTGCATTCCCCCTGTTAACACTACATTCCTGAGCTGCATTCCCCCAGTTACCACCCCATTCCTGAGCAGCTTTCCCCCTGTTACCACCCCATTCCTGAGCAGCTTTCCCCCTGTTACCACCCCATTCCTGAACAACTTTCTCCCTGTTAACGCTCCATTTCTGAGCAACCTTCCCCCTGTTTACACTCCATTCCTGAGCAGCTTTCCCCCTGTTAACACTCCATTCCTGAGCAGCTTTCCCCGTTAAGACTCCATTCCTGAGGACCTTTCCCACTGTTACCAACCCATTCCTGAGCAGCTTTCCCCCTGTTAACACTCCATTCCTGAGCAACTTTCTCCCTGTTAACACGCCTTTCCTGAGAAGCTTTCCCCCCTGTTAACACTCCATTCCTGAGCATCTTTCCCCGTTAACACTCCATTCCTGAGGACCTTTTCCACTGTTACCACTCCATTTCTGAGCAACTTTCCCTGTTAACACTCCATTCCTGAGCAGCTTTCCCCCTGTTAACACTCCATTCCTGAGCAGCTTTCCCCCTGTTTCCACCCCTTTCCTGAGCAGCTTTCCCCCGTTAACATCCCATTCCTGAGCAGCTTACCCCCGTTAACACTCCATTCCTGAGCAGTTTTCCTCCCGTTAACACTCCATTCCTGAGCAGCTTTCCCCCCCTGTTAACACTCCATTCCTGAGCAGCTTTCCCCATTAACACTCCATTCCTGAGCTGCGTTTTCCCTGTTAACACCCCATTCCTGAGCAGCTTTCCTCCTGTTAACACTCCATTCCTGAGCAGCTTTCCCCTGTTAACACTCCATTCCTGAGCTGCTTTCCCCCTGTTAACACTACATTCCTGAGCACCTTTCCCCCTGTTACCACCCCATTCCTGAGCAGTTTTCCCCCTGTTACCACCCCATTCCTGAGCAACTTTCTCCCTGTTAACACTCCATTTCTGAGCAACCTTCCCCCTGTTTACACTCCATTCCTGAGCACCTTTCCCCCGTTAACACTCCATTCCTGAGCACCTTTCCCCCGTTAACACTCCATTCCTGAGCACCTTTCCCCTGTTAACACTCCATTCCTGAGCAGTTTTCCTCCCGTCAACACTCCATTCCTGAGCAGCTTTCCCCCCCTGTTAACACTCCATTCCTGAACACCTTTCCCCCCGTTAACACTCCATTCCTGAGCAGCTTTCCCCCAGTTAACAATACATTCCTGAGCAGCTTTCCCCGTTTACACTGTTCCTGAGCAGCTTTCCCCCTGTTAACGCTCCATTCCAAAGCAGCTTTCCCTCTGTTAACACTCCGTTCCTGAGTAGCTTTCCCCCCGTTAACACTCCATTCCTGAGCAGCTTTCCCCCGTTAACACTCCATTCCTGAGCAGCTTTCCCCGTTAACACTCCATTCCTGAGCAGATTTCCCCCGTTAACACTCCATTCCTGAGCAGATTTCCCCCGTTAGCACTCCATTCCTGAGCAGATTTCCCCCGTTAGCACTCCATTCCTGAGCAGCTTTCCTCCAGTTAATAATACATTCCTGAGCAGCTTTCCCCATTAACACTCCATTCCTGAGGAGCATTCCCCCCGTTAACACTCCATTCCTGAGCACCTTTCCCCCGTTAACACTCCATTCCTGAGCAGCCTTCCCCCTGTTAACACTCCATTCCTGAGCAGCTTTCCCCGTTAACACACCATTCCTAAGCAGCTTTCTCCCTACTAACACTCCATTCCTGAGCAGCTTTCCCCGTTAACACACCATTCCCACGCAGCTTTCTCCCTACTAACACTCCATTTCTGAGGACCTTTCCCACCGTTACCACCCCATTACCACCCCATTACCATCCCATTCCTGAGCAGCTTTCCCCGTTAACACTCCATTCCTGAGGACCTTTCCCACTGTTAACACCCCATTCCTGAGGAGCTCTCCCCGTTTGCACTCCATTTCTGAGCAACTTTCCCCCTGTTAACACTCTATTCCTGAGCTGTTTAGCCCTGTTAGCACTCCATTCCTGAGCAGCTTTCCCCCCGTCAACACTCCTTTCCTGAGCAATTTTCCCCGTAAACACTCCATTCCTAAGCAGGTTTCCCCCCTGTTAACACTCCATTCCTGATCAACTTTCCCCCGATAACACTCCATTCCTGAGCAGATTTCCCCGTTAAGACTCCATTCCTGAGGACCTTTTCCACTGTTACCACCCCATTACTGAGCAGCTTTCCCCCTGTTAACACTCCATTTCTGAGCAACCTTCCCCCTGTTAACACTCCATTCCTGAGCAACTTTCTCCCTGTTAACACGCCTTTCCTGAGAAGCTTTCCCCCCTGTTAACACTCCATTCCTGAGCATCTTTCCCCATTAACACTCCATTCCTGAGGACCTTTTCCACTGTTACCATTCCATTCCTGAGCAGCTTTCCCTGTTAACACTCTATTCCTGAGCACCTTTCCCCCGTTAACACTCCATTCCTGAGCAGCTTTCCCCCTGTTAACACTCCATTCCTGAGCAGCTTTCCCCCTGTTAACACTCCATTCCTGAGCAGCTTTCCCCCTGTTAACACCCCATTCCTGAGCACCTTTCCCCCTGTTAACACTCCATTCCTGTGCAGCTTTCCCCCGTTAAAACTCCATTCCAAAGCAACATTCCCCCCGTTAACACTCCATTCCTGAGCAGCTTTCCCCGTTAACACACCATTCCTAAGCAGCTTTCTCCCTACTAACACTCCATTTCTGAGGACCTTTCCCACCGTTACCACCCCATTCCTGAGCAGCTTTCCCCGTTAACACTCCATTCCTGAGCACCATTCCCCCTAATAATACTCCATTTCCGAGCAGCTTTGCCCCCGATAACATTCCATTCCTGAGCAGCTTTCCCCGGTTACACTCCATTCCTGAGCTGCATTTTCCCTGCTAACACTCCATTCCTGAGTAGATTTACCCCCAATAACACTGCATTCCTGATCAGGTTTCCTTCCCCTTTTAACACTCCATTCCTGAGCAGCTTTCCACCCTGTTAACATCCCATTCCTGAGCAGCTTTCACCCCTGTTAACATCCCATTCCTGAGCAGCTTTCCCCCCTGTTAACACTCCATTCCTGAGCAGCTTTCCCCCCTGTTACCACCCCATTCCTGAGCAGCTTTCCCCCCTGTTAACACTCCATTCCTGAGCAGCTTTCCCCCCTGTTAACACTCCATTCCTGAGCAGCTTTCCCCCCTGTTACCACCCCATTCCTGAGCAGCTTTCCCCTGTTACCACTCCATTCCTGAGCAGCTTTCCCCCCTGATAACACTCCATTCCTGAGCAACTTTCTCCCTGTTAACACTCCATTCCTGAGCAACTTTCCCCCTGTTAACACTCCATTCCTGAGCAGCTTTCCCCCATTAGCACTCCATTCCTGAGCAGCTTTCCCCCTGTTAACACCTCATTCCTGAGCAGCATTCCCCCTGTTACCACCCCATTCCTGAGCAGCATTCCCCCTGTTACCACACCATTCCTGAGCAGCATTCCCCATTACCACCCCATTCCTGAGCAGCTTTCCCCTGTTAACACTCCATTCCTGAGCAGCTTTCCCCCGTTAACACTCCATTCCTGAGCAGCTTTCCCCCCTGTTAACACTCCATTCCTGAGCAACTTTCCCCCTGTTAACACTCCATTCCTGAGCAGCTTTCCCCCATTAGCACTCCATTCCTGAGCAGCTTTCCCCCTGTTAACACCTCATTCCTGAGCAGCATTCCCCCTGTTACCACCCCATTCCTGAGCAGCATTCCCACTGTTACCACCCCATTCCTGAGCAGCATTCCCCCTGTTACCACCCCATTCCTGAGCAGCATTCCCCGTAACCACCCCATTCCTGAGCAGCATTCCCCATTACCACCCCATTCCTGAGCAGCTTTCCCCTGTTAACACTCCATTCCTGAGCAGCTTTCCCCCGTTAACACTCCATTCCTGAGCACCTTTCCCCCTGTTAACACTCCATTCCTGAGCAGCTTTCCCCATTAACACTCCATTCCTGAGCTGCGTTTTCCCTGTTAACACCCCATTCCTGAGCAGCTTTCCTCCTGTTAACACTCCATTCCTGAGCAGCTTTCCCCCGTTAACACTCCATTCCTGAGCTGCTTTCCCCCTGTTAACACTACATTCCTGAGCACCTTTCCCCCTGTTACCACCCCATTCCTGAGCAGTTTTCCCCCTGTTACCACCCCATTCCTGAGCAACCTTCTCCCCGTTAACACTCCATTTCTGAGCAACCTTCCCCCTGTTTACACTCCATTCCTGAGCACCTTTCCCCTGTTAACACTCCATTCCTGAGCACCTTTCCCCCGTTAACACTCCATTCCTGAGCACCTTTCCCCCTGTTAACACTCCATTCCTGAGCAACTTTCCCCCTGTTACCACCCCATTCCTGAGCAGCTTTCCCCCCTGATAACACTCCATTCCTGAGCAACTTTCTCCCTGTTAACACTCCATTCCTGAGCAACTTTCCCCCTGTTAACACTCCATTCCTGAGCAGCTTTCCCCCATTAGCACTCCATTCCTGAGCAGCTTTCCCCCTGTTAACACCTCATTCCTGAGCAGCATTCCCCCTGTTACCACCCCATTCCTGAGCAGCATTCCCCCTGTTACCACACCATTCCTGAGCAGCATTCCCCATTACCACCCCATTCCTGAGCAGCTTTCCCCTGTTAACACTCCATTCCTGAGCAGCTTTCCCCCGTTAACACTCCATTCCTGAGCAGCTTTCCCCCCTGTTAACACTCCATTCCTGAGCAACTTTCCCCCTGTTAACACTCCATTCCTGAGCAGCTTTCCCCCATTAGCACTCCATTCCTGAGCAGCTTTCCCCCTGTTAACACCTCATTCCTGAGCAGCATTCCCCCTGTTACCACCCCATTCCTGAGCAGCATTCCCACTGTTACCACCCCATTCCTGAGCAGCATTCCCCCTGTTACCACCCCATTCCTGAGCAGCATTCCCCGTAACCACCCCATTCCTGAGCAGCATTCCCCATTACCACCCCATTCCTGAGCAGATTTCCCCTGTTAACACTCCATTCCTGAGCAGCTTTCCCCCGTTAACACTCCATTCCTGAGCACCTTTCCCCCTGTTAACACTCCATTCCTGAGCAGCTTTCCCCATTAACACTCCATTCCTGAGCTGCGTTTTCCCTGTTAACACCCCATTCCTGAGCAGCTTTCCTCCTGTTAACACTCCATTCCTGAGCAGCTTTCCCCCGTTAACACTCCATTCCTGAGCTGCTTTCCCCCTGTTAACACTACATTCCTGAGCACCTTTCCCCCTGTTACCACCCCATTCCTGAGCAGTTTTCCCCCTGTTACCACCCCATTCCTGAGCAACCTTCTCCCCGTTAACACTCCATTTCTGAGCAACCTTCCCCCTGTTTACACTCCATTCCTGAGCACCTTTCCCCTGTTAACACTCCATTCCTGAGCACCTTTCCCCCGTTAACACTCCATTCCTGAGCACCTTTCCCCCTGTTAACACTCCATTCCTGAGCAACTTTCCCCCTGTTACCACCCCATTCCTGAGCAGCTTTCCCCCCATTAACACTCCATTCCTGAGCAGCTTTCACCTCTGCTAACACTCCATTCCTGAGTAGATTTACCCCCAATAACACTGCATTCCTGATCAGGTTTCTTTCCCCTTTTAACACTCCATTCCTGAGCAGCTTTGCACCCCTGTTAACACACCATTCCTGAGCAGCTTTCCCCCTGTTTCCACCCCTTTCCTGAGCAGCTTTCCCCCTCTTAACATCCCATTCCTGAGCAGCTTTCCCCCATTAGCAGTCCATTCCTGAACACCTTTCCTCCGTTAACACTCCATTCCTGTGCACCTTTCCCCTGTTAACACTCCATTCCGAGCAGTTTTCCTCCCGTTAACACACCATTCCTGAGCAGCTTTCCCCCATTAACACCCCATTCCTGAGCAGCTTTCCCCCGTTAACACTGCATTCCTGAGCAGCTTTCCCCTTTAACATTCCATTCCTGAGCAGCTTTCCCCAGTTAACACTCCATTCCTGAGCACCTTTCCCTGTTAACACATCATTCCTGAGCAGCTTTCCCCCTGTAAACGCTCCATTCCTGAGCAGCTTTCCCCCGGTAACACTCCATTCCTGAGCTGCATTTTCCCCGTTTACACTCCATTCCTGAGCTGCATTTTCCCTGCTAACACTCCATTCCTGAGTAGATTTACCCCCAATAACACTGCATTCCTGAGCAGGTTTCCTTCCCCTTTTAACACTCCATTCCTGAGCAGCTTTCCCCGTTTACACTCCATTCCTGAGCTGCATTTTCCCTGTTAACACCCCATTCCTGAGCAGCTTTTCCCCCGTTAACACTCCATTCCTGAGCTGCATTCCCCCTGTTAACACTACATTCCTGAGCACCTTTCCCCGTTACCACCTCATTCCTGAGCAGCTTTCCCCCTGTTACCACCCCATTCCTGAGCAGCTTTCCCCCTGTTACCACCCCATTCCTGAACAACTTTCTCCCTGTTAACGCTCCATTTCTGAGCAACCTTCCCCCTGTTTACACTCCATTCCTGAGCAGCTTTCCCCCTGTTAACACTCCATTCCTGAGCAGCTTTCCCCGTTAAGACTCCATTCCTGAGGACCTTTCCCACTGTTACCAACCCATTACTGAGCAGCTTTCCCCCTGTTAACACTCCATTTCTGAGCAACCTTCCCCCTGTTTACACTCCATTCCTGAGCAGCTTTCCCCCTGTTAACACTCCATTCCTGAGCAACTTTCTCCGTTAACACGCCTTTCCTGAGAAGCTTTCCCCCCTGTTAACACTCCATTCCTGAGCATCTTTCCCCATTAACACTCCATTCCTGAGGACCTTTTCCACTGTTACCACTCCATTTCTGAGCAACTTTCCCCGTTACCACCCCATTCCTGAGCAGCTTTCCCTGTTAACACTCCATTCCTGAGCAGCTTTCCCCCTGTTAACACTCCATTCCTGAGCAGCTTTCCCCCTGTTTCCACCCCTTTCCTGAGCAGCTTTCCCCCGTTAACATCCCATTCCTGAGCAGCTTACCCCCGTTAACACTCCATTCCTGAGCAGTTTTCCTCCCGTTAACACTCCATTCCTGAGCAGCTTTCCCCATTAACACTCCATTCCTGAGCTGCGTTTTCCCTGTTAACACCCCATTCCTGAGCAGCTTTCCTCCTGTTAACACTCCATTCCTGAGCAGCTTTCCCCCGTTAACACTCCATTCCTGAGCTGCTTTCCCCCTGTTAACACTACATTCCTGAGCACCTTTCCCCCTGTTACCACCCCATTCCTGAGCAGTTTTCCCCCTGTTACCACCCCATTCCTGAGCAACTTTCTCCATGTTAACACTCCATTTCTGAGCAACCTTCCCCCTGTTTACACTCCATTCCTGAGCACCTTTCCCCTGTTAACACTCCATTCCTGAGCACCTTTCCCCCGTTAACACTCCATTCCTGAGCACCTTTCCCCTGTTAACACTCCATTCCTGAGCAGTTTTCCTCCCGTTAACACTCCATTCCTGAGCAGCTTTCCCCCCCTGTTAACACTCCATTCCTGAGCAGCTTACCCCCATTAACACTCCATTCCTGAACACCTTTCCCCCCGTTAACACTCCATTCCTGAGCAGCTTTCCCCCAGTTAACAATACATTCCTGAGCAGCTTTCCCCGTTTACACTGTTCCTGAGCAGCTTTCCCCCTGTTAACGCTCCATTCCAAAGCAGCTTTCCCTCTGTTAACACTCCGTTCCTGAGTAGCTTTCCCCCCGTTAACACTCCATTCCTGAGCAGCTTTCCCCCGTTAACACTCCATTCCTGAGCAACTTTCCCCCTGTTACCACCCCATTCCTGAGCAGCTTTCCCCCCATTAACACTCCATTCCTGAGCAGCTTTCACCTCTGCTAACACTCCATTCCTGAGTAGATTTACCCCCAATAACACTGCATTCCTGATCAGGTTTCTTTCCCCTTTTAACACTCCATTCCTGAGCAGCTTTGCACCCCTGTTAACACACCATTCCTGAGCAGCTTTCCCCCTGTTTCCACCCCTTTCCTGAGCAGCTTTCCACCTGTTAACATCCCATTCCTGAGCAGCTTTCCCCCATTAGCAGTCCATTCCTGAGCAGCTTTCCGCCTGTTAACACTCCCGTCCTGAACACCTTTCCTCCGTTAACACTCCATTCCTGTGCACCTTTCCCCTGTTAACACTCCATTCCGAGCAGTTTTCCTCCCGTTAACACTCCATTCCTGAGCAGCTTACCCCCATTAACACTCCATTCCTGAACACCTTTCCCCCTGTTAACACTCTATTCCTGAGCAGTTTTCCTCCCGTTAACACCCCATTCCTGAGCAGCTTTCCCTCGTTAACACTGCATTCCTGAGCAGCTTTCCCTTTAACATTCCATTCCTGAGCAGCTTTCCCCAGTTAACACTCCATTCCTGAGCACCTTTCCCTGTTAACACATCATTCCTGAGCAGCTTTCCCCCTGTAAACGCTCCATTCCTGAGCAGCTTTCCCCCGGTAACACTCCATTCCTGAGCTGCATTTTCCCTGTTACCACCCCATTCCTGAGCAGCTTTCCCCGTTTACACTCCATTCCTGAGCTGCATTTTCCCTGCTAACACTCCATTCCTGAGTAGATTTACCCCCAATAACACTGCATTCCTGATCAGGTTTCCTTCCCCTTTTAACACTCCATTCCTGAGCAGCTTTCCCCGTTAACACACCATTCCTGAGCAGCTTTCCCCCATTAACACCCCATTCCTGAGCAGATTTCCCCCGTTAACACTGCATTCCTGAGCAGCTTTCCCCTTTAACATTCCATTCCTGAGCAGCTTTCCCCAGTTAACACTCCATTCCTGAGCACCTTTCCCTGTTAACACATCATTCCTGAGCAGCTTTCCCCCTGTAAACGCTCCATTCCTGAGCAGCTTTCCCCCGGTAACACTCCATTCCTGAGCTGCATTTTCCCTGTTACCACCCCATTCCTGAGCAGCTTTCCCCGTTTACACTCCATTCCTGAGCTGCATTTTCCCTGCTAACACTCCATTCCTGAGTAGATTTACCCCCAATAACACTGCATTCCTGGTCAGGTTTCCTTCCCCTTTTAACACTCCATTCCTGAGCAGCTTTCCCCGTTTACACTCCATTCCTGAGCTGCATTTTCCCTGTTAACACCCCATTCCTGAGCAGCTTTTCCCCCGTTAACACTCCATTCCTGAGCTGCATTCCCCCTGTTAACACTACATTCCTGAGCACCTTTCCCCGTTACCACCCCATTCCTGAGCAGCTTTCCCCCTGTTACCACCCCATTCCTGAGCAGCTTTCCCCCTGTTACCACCCCATTCCTGAACAACTTTCTCCCTGTTAACGCTCCATTTCTGAGCAACCTTCCCCCTGTTTACACTCCATTCCTGAGCAGCTTTCCCCCTGTTAACACTCCATTCCTGAGCAGCTTTCCCCGTTAAGACTCCATTCCTGAGGACCTTTCCCACTGTTACCAACCCATTCCTGAGCAGCTTTCCCCCTGTTAACACGCCTTTCCTGAGGACCTTTTCCACTGTTACCACTCCATTTCTGAGCAACTTTCCCCGTTACCACCCCATTCCTGAGCAGCTTTCCCTGTTAACACTCCATTCCTGAGCAGCTTTCCCCCTGTTAACACTCCATTCCTGAGCAGCATTCCCCCTGTTTCCACCCCTTTCCTGAGCAGCTTTCCCCCGTTAACATCCCATTCCTGAGCAGCTTACCCCCGTTAACACTCCATTCCTGAGCAGTTTTCCTCCCGTTAACACTCCATTCCTGAGCAGCTTTCCCCCCCTGTTAACACTCCATTCCTGAGCAGCTTTCCCCATTAACACTCCATTCCTGAGCTGCGTTTTCCCTGTTAACACCCCATTCCTGAGCAGCTTTCCTCCTGTTAACACTCCATTCCTGAGCAGCTTTCCCCCGTTAACACTCCATTCCTGAGCTGCTTTCCCCCTGTTAACACTACATTCCTGAGCACCTTTCCCCCTGTTACCACCCCATTCCTGAGCAGTTTTCCCCCTGTTACCACCCTATTCCTGAGCAACTTTCTCCCTGTTAACACTCCATTTCTGAGCAACCTTCCCCCTGTTTACACTCCATTCCTGAGCACCTTTCCCCTGTTAACACTCCATTCCTGAGCACCTTTCCCCCGTTAACACTCCATTCCTGAGCACCTTTCCCCCGTTAACACTCCATTCCTGAGCACCTTTCCCCTGTTAACACTCCATTCCTGAGCAGTTTTCCTCCCGTTAACACTCCATTCCTGAGCAGCTTTCCCCCCCTGTTAACACTCCATTCCTGAGCAGCTTACCCCCATTAACACTCCATTCCTGAACACCTTTCCCCCCGTTAACACTCCATTCCTGAGCAGCTTTCCCCCAGTTAACAATACATTCCTGAGCAGCTTTCCCCGTTTACACTGTTCCTGAGCAGCTTTCCCCCTGTTAACGCTCCATTCCAAAGCAGCTTTCCCTCTGTTAACACTCCGTTCCTGAGTAGCTTTCCCCCCGTTAACACTCCATTCCTGAGCAGATTTCCCCCGTTAACACTCCATTCCTGAGCAGATTTCCCCCGTTAGCACTCCATTCCTGAGCAGATTTCCCCCGTTAGCACTCCATTCCTGAGCAGCTTTCCTCCAGTTAATAATACATTCCTGAGCAGCTTTCCCCGTTAACACTCCATTCCTGAGGAGCATTCCCCCCGTTAACACTCCATTCCTGAGCACCTTTCCCCCGTTAACACTCCATTCCTGAGCAGCCTTCCCCCTGTTAACACTCCATTCCTGAGCAGCTTTCCCCGTTAACACACCATTCCTAAGCAGCTTTCTCCCTACTAACACTCCATTCCTGAGCAGCTTTCCCCGTTAACACACCATTCCCACGCAGCTTTCTCCCTACTAACACTCCATTTCTGAGGACCTTTCCCACCGTTACCACCCCATTACCACCCCATTACCATCCCATTCCTGAGCAGCTTTCCCCGTTAACACTCCATTCCTGAGGACCTTTCCCACTGTTAACACCCCATTCCTGAGGAGCTCTCCCCGTTTGCACTCCATTTCTGAGCAACTTTCCCCCTGTTAACACTCTATTCCTGAGCTGTTTAGCCCTGTTAGCACTCCATTCCTGAGCAGCTTTCCCCCCGTCAACACTCCTTTCCTGAGCAATTTTCCCCGTAAACACTCCATTCCTAAGCAGGTTTCCCCCCTGTTAACACTCCATTCCTGATCAACTTTCCCCCGATAACACTCCATTCCTGAGCAGATTTCCCCGTTAAGACTCCATTCCTGAGGACCTTTTCCACTGTTACCACCCCATTACTGAGCAGCTTTCCCCCTGTTAACACTCCATTTCTGAGCAACCTTCCCCCTGTTAACACTCCATTCCTGAGCAACTTTCTCCCTGTTAACACACCTTTCCTGAGAAGCTTTCCCCCCTGTTAACACTCCATTCCTGAGCATCTTTCCCCATTAACACTCCATTCCTGAGGACCTTTTCCACTGTTACCATTCCATTCCTGAGCAGCTTTCCCTGTTAACACTCTATTCCTGAGCACCTTTCCCCCGTTAACACTCCATTCCTGAGCAGCTTTCCCCCTGTTAACACTCCATTCCTGAGCAGCTTTCCCCCTGTTAACACTCCATTCCTGAGCAGCTTTCCCCCTGTTAACACCCCATTCCTGAGCACCTTTCCCCCTGTTAACACTCCATTCCTGTGCAGCTTTCCCCCGTTAAAACTCCATTCCAAAGCAACATTCCCCCCGTTAACACTCCATTCCTGAGCAGCTTTCCCCGTTAACACACCATTCCTAAGCAGCTTTCTCCCTACTAACACTCCATTTCTGAGGACCTTTCCCACCGTTACCACCCCATTCCTGAGCAGCTTTCCCCGTTAACACTCCATTCCTGAGCACCATTCCCCCTAATAATACTCCATTTCCGAGCAGCTTTGCCCCCGATAACATTCCATTCCTGAGCAGCTTTCCCCGGTTACACTCCATTCCTGAGCTGCATTTTCCCTGCTAACACTCCATTCCTGAGTAGATTTACCCCCAATAACACTGCATTCCTGATCAGGTTTCCTTCCCCTTTTAACACTCCATTCCTGAGCAGCTTTCCACCCTGTTAACATCCCATTCCTGAGCAGCTTTCACCCCTGTTAACATCCCATTCCTGAGCAGCTTTCCCCCCTGTTAACACTCCATTCCTGAGCAGCTTTCCCCCCTGTTACCACCCCATTCCTGAGCAGCTTTCCCCCATTAACACTCCATTCCTGAGCAGCTTTCCCCCCTGTTAACACTCCATTCCTGAGCAGCTTTCCCCCCTGTTACCACCCCATTCCTGAGCAGCTTCCCCCTGTTACCACTCCATTCCTGAGCACCATTCCCCCTAATAATACTCCATTTCCTGAGCAGCTTTCCCCAGTTAACACTCCATTCCTGAGCACCTTTCCCTGTTAACACATCATTCCTGAGCAGCTTTCCCCCTGTAAACGCTCCATTCCTGAGCAGCTTTCCCCCGGTAACACTCCATTCCTGAGCTGCATTTTCCCTGTTACCACCCCATTCCTGAGCAGCTTTCCCCGTTTACACTCCATTCCTGAGCTGCATTTTCCCTGCTAACACTCCATTCCTGAGTAGATTTACCCCCAATAACACTGCATTCCTGGTCAGGTTTCCTTCCCCTTTTAACACTCCATTCCTGAGCAGCTTTCCCCGTTTACACTCCATTCCTGAGCTGCATTTTCCCTGTTAACACCCCATTCCTGAGCAGCTTTTCCCCCGTTAACACTCCATTCCTGAGCTGCATTCCCCCTGTTAACACTACATTCCTGAGCACCTTTCCCCGTTACCACCCCATTCCTGAGCAGCTTTCCCCCTGTTACCACCCCATTCCTGAGCAGCTTTCCCCCTGTTACCACCCCATTCCTGAACAACTTTCTCCCTGTTAACGCTCCATTTCTGAGCAACCTTCCCCCTGTTTACACTCCATTCCTGAGCAGCTTTCCCCCTGTTAACACTCCATTCCTGAGCAGCTTTCCCCGTTAAGACTCCATTCCTGAGTAGATTTACCCCCAATAACACTGCATTCCTGATCAGGTTTCCTTCCCCTTTTAACACTCCATTCCTGAGCAGCTTTCCCCGTTAACACACCATTCCTGAGCAGCTTTCCCCCATTAACACCCCATTCCTGAGCAGCTTTCCCCCGTTAACACTGCATTCCTGAGCAGCTTTCCCCTTTAACATTCCATTCCTGAGCAGCTTTCCCCAGTTAACACTCCATTCCTGAGCACCTTTCCCTGTTAACACATCATTCCTGAGCAGCTTTCCCCCTGTAAACGCTCCATTCCTGAGCAGCTTTCCCCCGGTAACACTCCATTCCTGAGCTGCATTTTCCCTGTTACCACCCCATTCCTGAGCAGCTTTCCCCGTTTACACTCCATTCCTGAGCTGCATTTTCCCTGCTAACACTCCATTCCTGAGTAGATTTACCCCCAATAACACTGCATTCCTGGTCAGGTTTCCTTCCCCTTTTAACACTCCATTCCTGAGCAGCTTTCCCCGTTTACACTCCATTCCTGAGCTGCATTTTCCCTGTTAACACCCCATTCCTGAGCAGCTTTTCCCCCGTTAACACTCCATTCCTGAGCTGCATTCCCCCTGTTAACACTACATTCCTGAGCACCTTTCCCCGTTACCACCCCATTCCTGAGCAGCTTTCCCCCTGTTACCACCCCATTCCTGAGCAGCTTTCCCCCTGTTACCACCCCATTCCTGAACAACTTTCTCCCTGTTAACGCTCCATTTCTGAGCAACCTTCCCCCTGTTTACACTCCATTCCTGAGCAGCTTTCCCCCTGTTAACACTCCATTCCTGAGCAGCTTTCCCCGTTAAGACTCCATTCCTGAGGACCTTTCCCACTGTTACCAACCCATTCCTGAGCAGCTTTCCCCCTGTTAACACGCCTTTCCTGAGGACCTTTTCCACTGTTACCACTCCATTTCTGAGCAACTTTCCCCGTTACCACCCCATTCCTGAGCAGCTTTCCCTGTTAACACTCCATTCCTGAGCAGCTTTCCCCCTGTTAACACTCCATTCCTGAGCAGCATTCCCCCTGTTTCCACCCCTTTCCTGAGCAGCTTTCCCCCGTTAACATCCCATTCCTGAGCAGCTTACCCCCGTTAACACTCCATTCCTGAGCAGTTTTCCTCCCGTTAACACTCCATTCCTGAGCAGCTTTCCCCCCCTGTTAACACTCCATTCCTGAGCAGCTTTCCCCATTAACACTCCATTCCTGAGCTGCGTTTTCCCTGTTAACACCCCATTCCTGAGCAGCTTTCCTCCTGTTAACACTCCATTCCTGAGCAGCTTTCCCCCGTTAACACTCCATTCCTGAGCTGCTTTCCCCCTGTTAACACTACATTCCTGAGCACCTTTCCCCCTGTTACCACCCCATTCCTGAGCAGTTTTCCCCCTGTTACCACCCTATTCCTGAGCAACTTTCTCCCTGTTAACACTCCATTTCTGAGCAACCTTCCCCCTGTTTACACTCCATTCCTGAGCACCTTTCCCCTGTTAACACTCCATTCCTGAGCACCTTTCCCCCGTTAACACTCCATTCCTGAGCACCTTTCCCCCGTTAACACTCCATTCCTGAGCACCTTTCCCCTGTTAACACTCCATTCCTGAGCAGTTTTCCTCCCGTTAACACTCCATTCCTGAGCAGCTTTCCCCCCCTGTTAACACTCCATTCCTGAGCAGCTTACCCCCATTAACACTCCATTCCTGAACACCTTTCCCCCCGTTAACACTCCATTCCTGAGCAGCTTTCCCCCAGTTAACAATACATTCCTGAGCAGCTTTCCCCGTTTACACTGTTCCTGAGCAGCTTTCCCCCTGTTAACGCTCCATTCCAAAGCAGCTTTCCCTCTGTTAACACTCCGTTCCTGAGTAGCTTTCCCCCCGTTAACACTCCATTCCTGAGCAGCTTTCCCCCGTTAACACTCCATTCCTGAGCAGCTTTCCCCGTTAACACTCCATTCCTGAGCAGATTTCCCCCGTTAACACTCCATTCCTGAGCAGATTTCCCCCGTTAGCACTCCATTCCTGAGCAGATTTCCCCCGTTAGCACTCCATTCCTGAGCAGCTTTCCTCCAGTTAATAATACATTCCTGAGCAGCTTTCCCCGTTAACACTCCATTCCTGAGGAGCATTCCCCCCGTTAACACTCCATTCCTGAGCACCTTTCCCCCGTTAACACTCCATTCCTGAGCAGCCTTCCCCCTGTTAACACTCCATTCCTGAGCAGCTTTCCCCGTTAACACACCATTCCTAAGCAGCTTTCTCCCTACTAACACTCCATTCCTGAGCAGCTTTCCCCGTTAACACACCATTCCCACGCAGCTTTCTCCCTACTAACACTCCATTTCTGAGGACCTTTCCCACCGTTACCACCCCATTACCACCCCATTACCATCCCATTCCTGAGCAGCTTTCCCCGTTAACACTCCATTCCTGAGGACCTTTCCCACTGTTAACACCCCATTCCTGAGGAGCTCTCCCCGTTTGCACTCCATTTCTGAGCAACTTTCCCCCTGTTAACACTCTATTCCTGAGCTGTTTAGCCCTGTTAGCACTCCATTCCTGAGCAGCTTTCCCCCCGTCAACACTCCTTTCCTGAGCAATTTTCCCCGTAAACACTCCATTCCTAAGCAGGTTTCCCCCCTGTTAACACTCCATTCCTGATCAACTTTCCCCCGATAACACTCCATTCCTGAGCAGATTTCCCCGTTAAGACTCCATTCCTGAGGACCTTTTCCACTGTTACCACCCCATTACTGAGCAGCTTTCCCCCTGTTAACACTCCATTTCTGAGCAACCTTCCCCCTGTTAACACTCCATTCCTGAGCAACTTTCTCCCTGTTAACACGCCTTTCCTGAGAAGCTTTCCCCCCTGTTAACACTCCATTCCTGAGCATCTTTCCCCATTAACACTCCATTCCTGAGGACCTTTTCCACTGTTACCATTCCATTCCTGAGCAGCTTTCCCTGTTAACACTCTATTCCTGAGCACCTTTCCCCCGTTAACACTCCATTCCTGAGCAGCTTTCCCCCTGTTAACACTCCATTCCTGAGCAGCTTTCCCCCGTTAACACTCCATTCCTGAGCAGCTTTCCCCGTTAACACTCCATTCCTGAGCAGATTTCCCCCGTTAACACTCCATTCCTGAGCAGATTTCCCCCGTTAGCACTCCATTCCTGAGCAGATTTCCCCCGTTAGCACTCCATTCCTGAGCAGCTTTCCTCCAGTTAATAATACATTCCTGAGCAGCTTTCCCCGTTAACACTCCATTCCTGAGGAGCATTCCCCCCGTTAACACTCCATTCCTGAGCACCTTTCCCCCGTTAACACTCCATTCCTGAGCAGCCTTCCCCCTGTTAACACTCCATTCCTGAGCAGCTTTCCCCGTTAACACACCATTCCTAAGCAGCTTTCTCCCTACTAACACTCCATTCCTGAGCAGCTTTCCCCGTTAACACACCATTCCCACGCAGCTTTCTCCCTACTAACACTCCATTTCTGAGGACCTTTCCCACCGTTACCACCCCATTACCACCCCATTACCATCCCATTCCTAAGCAGCTTTCTCCCTACTAACACTCCATTCCTGAGCAGCTTTCCCCGTTAACACACCATTCCCACGCAGCTTTCTCCCTACTAACACTCCATTCCTGAGGACCTTTCCCACTGTTAACACCCCATTCCTGAGGAGCTCTCCCCGTTTGCACTCCATTTCTGAGCAACTTTCCCCCTGTTAACACTCTATTCCTGAGCTGTTTAGCCCTGTTAGCACTCCATTCCTGAGCAGCTTTCCCCCCGTCAACACTCCTTTCCTGAGCAATTTTCCCCGTAAACACTCCATTCCTAAGCAGGTTTCCCCCCTGTTAACACTCCATTCCTGATCAACTTTCCCCCGATAACACTCCATTCCTGAGCAGATTTCCCCGTTAAGACTCCATTCCTGAGGACCTTTTCCACTGTTACCACCCCATTACTGAGCAGCTTTCCCCCTGTTAACACTCCATTTCTGAGCAACCTTCCCCCTGTTAACACTCCATTCCTGAGCAACTTTCTCCCTGTTAACACGCCTTTCCTGAGAAGCTTTCCCCCCTGTTAACACTCCATTCCTGAGCATCTTTCCCCATTAACACTCCATTCCTGAGGACCTTTTCCACTGTTACCATTCCATTCCTGAGCAGCTTTCCCTGTTAACACTCTATTCCTGAGCACCTTTCCCCCGTTAACACTCCATTCCTGAGCAGCTTTCCCCCTGTTAACACTCCATTCCTGAGCAGCTTTCCCCCTGTTAACACTCCATTCCTGAGCAGCTTTCCCCCTGTTAACACCCCATTCCTGAGCACCTTTCCCCCTGTTAACACTCCATTCCTGTGCAGCTTTCCCCCGTTAAAACTCCATTCCAAAGCAACATTCCCCCCGTTAACACTCCATTCCTGAGCAGCTTTCCCCGTTAACACACCATTCCTAAGCAGCTTTCTCCCTACTAACACTCCATTTCTGAGGACCTTTCCCACCGTTACCACCCCATTCCTGAGCAGCTTTCCCCGTTAACACTCCATTCCTGAGCACCATTCCCCCTAATAATACTCCATTTCCGAGCAGCTTTGCCCCCGATAACATTCCATTCCTGAGCAGCTTTCCCCGGTTACACTCCATTCCTGAGCTGCATTTTCCCTGCTAACACTCCATTCCTGAGTAGATTTACCCCCAATAACACTGCATTCCTGATCAGGTTTCCTTCCCCTTTTAACACTCCATTCCTGAGCAGCTTTCCACCCTGTTAACATCCCATTCCTGAGCAGCTTTCACCCCTGTTAACATCCCATTCCTGAGCAGCTTTCCCCCCTGTTAACACTCCATTCCTGAGCAGCTTTCCCCCCTGTTACCACCCCATTCCTGAGCAGCTTTCCCCCCTGTTAACACTCCATTCCTGAGCAGCTTTCCCCCCTGTTAACACTCCATTCCTGAGCAGCTTTCCCCCCTGTTACCACCCCATTCCTGAGCAGCTTCCCCCTGTTACCACTCCATTCCTGAGCACCATTCCCCCTAATAATACTCCATTTCCTGAGCAGCTTTCCCCAGTTAACACTCCATTCCTGAGCACCTTTCCCTGTTAACACATCATTCCTGAGCAGCTTTCCCCCTGTAAACGCTCCATTCCTGAGCAGCTTTCCCCCGGTAACACTCCATTCCTGAGCTGCATTTTCCCTGTTACCACCCCATTCCTGAGCAGCTTTCCCCGTTTACACTCCATTCCTGAGCTGCATTTTCCCTGCTAACACTCCATTCCTGAGTAGATTTACCCCCAATAACACTGCATTCCTGGTCAGGTTTCCTTCCCCTTTTAACACTCCATTCCTGAGCAGCTTTCCCCGTTTACACTCCATTCCTGAGCTGCATTTTCCCTGTTAACACCCCATTCCTGAGCAGCTTTTCCCCCGTTAACACTCCATTCCTGAGCTGCATTCCCCCTGTTAAGACTACATTCCTGAGCACCTTTCCCCGTTACCACCCCATTCCTGAGCAGCTTTCCCCCTGTTACCACCCCATTCCTGAGCAGCTTTCCCCCTGTTACCACCCCATTCCTGAACAACTTTCTCCCTGTTAACGCTCCATTTCTGAGCAACCTTCCCCCTGTTTACACTCCATTCCTGAGCAGCTTTCCCCCTGTTAACACTCCATTCCTGAGCAGCTTTCCCCGTTAAGACTCCATTCCTGAGGACCTTTCCCACTGTTACCAACCCATTCCTGAGCAGCTTTCCCCCTGTTAACACTCCATTCCTGAGCAACTTTCTCCCTGTTAACACGCCTTTCCTGAGAAGCTTTCCCCCCTGTTAACACTCCATTCCTGAGCATCTTTCCCCGTTAACACTCCATTCCTGAGGACCTTTTCCACTGTTACCACTCCATTTCTGAGCAACTTTCCCCGTTACCACCCCATTCCTGAGCAGCTTTCCCTGTTAACACTCCATTCCTGAGCAGCTTTCCCCCTGTTAACACTCCATTCCTGAGCAGCTTTCCCCCTGTTTCCACCCCTTTCCTAAGCAGCTTTCCCCCGTTAACATCCCATTCCTGAGCAGCTTACCCCCGTTAACACTCCATTCCTGAGCAGTTTTCCTCCCGTTAACACTCCATTCCTGAGCAGCTTTCCCCCCCTGTTAACACTCCATTCCTGAGCAGCTTTCCCCATTAACACTCCATTCCTGAGCTGCGTTTTCCCTGTTAACACCCCATTCCTGAGCAGCTTTCCTCCTGTTAACACTCCATTCCTGAGCAGCTTTCCCCCGTTAACACTCCATTCCTGAGCTGCTTTCCCCCTGTTAACACTACATTCCTGAGCACCTTTCCCCCTGTTACCACCCCATTCCTGAGCAGTTTTCCCCCTGTTACCACCCCATTCCTGAGCAACTTTCTCCCTGTTAACACTCCATTTCTGAGCAACCTTCCCCCTGTTTACACTCCATTCCTGAGCACCTTTCCCCTGTTAACACTCCATTCCTGAGCACCTTTCCCCCGTTAACACTCCATTCCTGAGCACCTTTCCCCCGTTAACACTCCATTCCTGAGCACCTTTCCCCTGTTAACACTCCATTCCTGAGCAGTTTTCCTCCCGTTAACACTCCATTCCTGAGCAGCTTTCCCCCCCTGTTAACACTCCATTCCTGAGCAGCTTACCCCCATTAACACTCCATTCCTGAACACCTTTCCCCCCGTTAACACTCCATTCCTGAGCAGCTTTCCCCCAGTTAACAATACATTCCTGAGCAGCTTTCCCCGTTTACACTGTTCCTGAGCAGCTTTCCCCCTGTAAACGCTCCATTCCAAAGCAGCTTTCCCTCTGTTAACACTCCGTTCCTGAGTAGCTTTCCCCCCGTTAACACTCCATTCCTGAGCAGCTTTCCCCCGTTAACACTCCATTCCTGAGCAGCTTTCCCCGTTAACACTCCATTCCTGAGCAGATTTCCCCCGTTAGCACTCCATTCCTGAGCAGATTTCCCCCGTTAGCACTCCATTCCTGAGCAGCTTTCCCCGTTAACACTCCATTCCTGAGGAGCATTCCCCCCGTTAACACTCCATTCCTGAGCACCTTTCCCCCGTTAACACTCCATTCCTGAGCAGCCTTCCCCCTGTTAACACTCCATTCCTGAGCAGCTTTCCCCGTTAACACACCATTCCTAAGCAGCTTTCTCCCTACTAACACTCCATTCCTGAGCAGCTTTCCCCGTTAACACACCATTCCCACGCAGCTTTCTCCCTACTAACACTCCATTTCTGAGGACCTTTCCCACCGTTACCACCCCATTACCACCCCATTACCATCCCATTCCTGAGCAGCTTTCCCCGTTAACACTCCATTCCTGAGGACCTTTCCCACTGTTAACACCCCATTCCTGAGGAGCTCTCCCCGTTTGCACTCCATTTCTGAGCAACTTTCCCCCTGTTAACACTCTATTCCTGAGCTGTTTAGCCCTGTTAGCACTCCATTCCTGAGCAGCTTTCCCCCCGTCAACACTCCTTTCCTGAGCAATTTTCCCCGTAAACACTCCATTCCTAAGCAGGTTTCCCCCCTGTTAACACTCCATTCCTGATCAACTTTCCCCCGTTAAGACTCCATTCCTGAGGACCTTTTCCACTGTTACCACCCCATTACTGAGCAGCTTTCCCCCTGTTAACACTCCATTCCTGAGCAACTTTCTCCCTGTTAACACGCCTTTCCTGAGAAGCTTTCCCCCCTGTTAACACTCCATTCCTGAGCATCTTTCCCCATTAACACTCCATTCCTGAGGACCTTTTCCACTGTTACCATTCCATTCCTGAGCAGCTTTCCCTGTTAACACTCTATTCCTGAGCACCTTTCCCCCGTTAACACTCCATTCCTGAGCAGCTTTCCCCCTGTTAACACTCCATTCCTGAGCAGCTTTCCCCCTGTTAACACTCCATTCCTGAGCAGCTTTCCCCCTGTTAACACCCCATTCCTGAGCACCTTTCCCCCTGTTAACACTCCATTCCTGTGCAGCTTTCCCCCGTTAAAACTCCATTCCAAAGCAACATTCCCCCCGTTAACACTCCATTCCTGAGCAGCTTTCCCCGTTAACACACCATTCCTAAGCAGCTTTCTCCCTACTAACACTCCATTTCTGAGGACCTTTCCCACCGTTACCACCCCATTCCTGAGCAGCTTTCCCCGTTAACACTCCATTCCTGAGCACCATTCCCCCTAATAATACTCCATTTCCGAGCAGCTTTGCCCCCGATAACATTCCATTCCTGAGCAGCTTTCCCCGGTTACACTCCATTCCTGAGCTGCATTTTCCCTGCTAACACTCCATTCCTGAGTAGATTTACCCCCAATAACACTGCATTCCTGATCAGGTTTCCTTCCCCTTTTAACACTCCATTCCTGAGCAGCTTTCCACCCTGTTAACATCCCATTCCTGAGCAGCTTTCACCCCTGTTAACATCCCATTCCTGAGCAGCTTTCCCCCCTGTTAACACTCCATTCCTGAGCAGCTTTCCCCCCTGTTACCACCCCATTCCTGAGCAGCTTTCCCCCCTGTTAACACTCCATTCCTGAGCAGCTTTCCCCCCTGTTAACACTCCATTCCTGAGCAGCTTTCCCCCCTGTTACCACCCCATTCCTGAGCAGCTTTCCCCTGTTACCACTCCATTCCTGAGCAGCTTTCCCCCCTGATAACACTCCATTCCTGAGCAACTTTCTCCCTGTTAACACTCCATTCCTGAGCAACTTTCCCCCTGTTAACACTCCATTCCTGAGCAGCTTTCCCCCATTAGCACTCCATTCCTGAGCAGCTTTCCCCCTGTTAACACCTCATTCCTGAGCAGCATTCCCCCTGTTACCACCCCATTCCTGAGCAGCATTCCCCCTGTTACCACACCATTCCTGAGCAGCATTCCCCATTACCACCCCATTCCTGAGCAGCTTTCCCCTGTTAACACTCCATTCCTGAGCAGCTTTCCCCCGTTAACACTCCATTCCTGAGCAGCTTTCCCCCCTGTTAACACTCCATTCCTGAGCAACTTTCCCCCTGTTAACACTCCATTCCTGAGCAGCTTTCCCCCATTAGCACTCCATTCCTGAGCAGCTTTCCCCCTGTTAACACCTCATTCCTGAGCAGCATTCCCCCTGTTACCACCCCATTCCTGAGCAGCATTCCCACTGTTACCACCCCATTCCTGAGCAGCATTCCCCCTGTTACCACCCCATTCCTGAGCAGCATTCCCCGTTACCACCCCATTCCTGAGCAGCATTCCCCATTACCACCCCATTCCTGAGCAGCTTTCCCCTGTTAACACTCCATTCCTGAGCAGCTTTCCCCCGTTAACACTCCATTCCTGAGCACCTTTCCCCCTGTTAACACTCCATTCCTGAGCAGCTTTCCCCATTAACACTCCATTCCTGAGCTGCGTTTTCCCTGTTAACACCCCATTCCTGAGCAGCTTTCCTCCTGTTAACACTCCATTCCTGAGCAGCTTTCCCCCGTTAACACTCCATTCCTGAGCTGCTTTCCCCCTGTTAACACTACATTCCTGAGCACCTTTCCCCCTGTTACCACCCCATTCCTGAGCAGTTTTCCCCCTGTTACCACCCCATTCCTGAGCAACCTTCTCCCCGTTAACACTCCATTTCTGAGCAACCTTCCCCCTGTTTACACTCCATTCCTGAGCACCTTTCCCCTGTTAACACTCCATTCCTGAGCACCTTTCCCCCGTTAACACTCCATTCCTGAGCACCTTTCCCCCTGTTAACACTCCATTCCTGAGCAACTTTCCCCCTGTTACCACCCCATTCCTGAGCAGCTTTCCCCCCATTAACACTCCATTCCTGAGCAGCTTTCACCTCTGCTAACACTCCATTCCTGAGTAGATTTACCCCCAATAACACTGCATTCCTGATCAGGTTTCTTTCCCCTTTTAACACTCCATTCCTGAGCAGCTTTGCACCCCTGTTAACACACCATTCCTGAGCAGCTTTCCCCCTGTTTCCACCCCTTTCCTGAGCAGCTTTCCCCCTGTTAACATCCCATTCCTGAGCAGCTTTCCCCCATTAGCAGTCCATTCCTGAACACCTTTCCTCCGTTAACACTCCATTCCTGTGCACCTTTCCCCTGTTAACACTCCATTCCGAGCAGTTTTCCTCCCGTTAACACACCATTCCTGAGCAGCTTTCCCCCATTAACACCCCATTCCTGAGCAGCTTTCCCCCGTTAACACTGCATTCCTGAGCAGCTTTCCCCTTTAACATTCCATTCCTGAGCAGCTTTCCCCAGTTAACACTCCATTCCTGAGCACCTTTCCCTGTTAACACATCATTCCTGAGCAGCTTTCCCCCTGTAAACGCTCCATTCCTGAGCAGCTTTCCCCCGGTAACACTCCATTCCTGAGCTGCATTTTCCCCCATTAACACTCCATTCCTGAGCTGCATTTTCCCTGCTAACACTCCATTCCTGAGTAGATTTACCCCCAATAACACTGCATTCCTGATCAGGTTTCCTTCCCCTTTTAACACTCCATTCCTGAGCAGCTTTCCCCGTTTACACTCCATTCCTGAGCTGCATTTTCCCTGTTAACACCCCATTCCTGAGCAGCTTTTCCCCCGTTAACACTCCATTCCTGAGCTGCATTCCCCCTGTTAACACTACATTCCTGAGCACCTTTCCCCGTTACCACCCCATTCCTGAGCAGCTTTCCCCCTGTTACCACCCCATTCCTGAGCAGCTTTCCCCCTGTTACCACCCCATTCCTGAACAACTTTCTCCCTGTTAACGCTCCATTTCTGAGCAACCTTCCCCCTGTTTACACTCCATTCCTGAGCAGCTTTCCCCCTGTTAACACTCCATTCCTGAGCAGCTTTCCCCGTTAAGACTCCATTCCTGAGGACCTTTCCCACTGTTACCAACCCATTACTGAGCAGCTTTCCCCCTGTTAACACTCCATTTCTGAGCAACCTTCCCCCTGTTTACACTCCATTCCTGAGCAGCTTTCCCCCTGTTAACACTCCATTCCTGAGCAACTTTCTCCGTTAACACGCCTTTCCTGAGAAGCTTTCCCCCCTGTTAACACTCCATTCCTGAGCATCTTTCCCCGTTAACACTCCATTCCTGAGGACCTTTTCCACTGTTACCACTCCATTTCTGAGCAACTTTCCCCGTTACCACCCCATTCCTGAGCAGCTTTCCCTGTTAACACTCCATTCCTGAGCAGCTTTCCCCCTGTTAACACTCCATTCCTGAGCAGCTTTCCCCCTGTTTCCACCCCTTTCCTGAGCAGCTTTCCCCCGTTAACATCCCATTCCTGAGCAGCTTACCCCCGTTAACACTCCATTCCTGAGCAGTTTTCCTCCCGTTAACACTCCATTCCTGAGCAGCTTTCCCCCCCTGTTAACACTCCATTCCTGAGCAGCTTTCCCCATTAACACTCCATTCCTGAGCTGCGTTTTCCCTGTTAACACCCCATTCCTGAGCAGCTTTCCTCCTGTTAACACTCCATTCCTGAGCAGCTTTCCCCCGTTAACACTCCATTCCTGAGCTGCTTTCCCCCTGTTAACACTACATTCCTGAGCACCTTTCCCCCTGTTACCACCCCATTCCTGAGCAGTTTTCCCCCTGTTACCACCCCATTCCTGAGCAACTTTCTCCCTGTTAACACTCCATTTCTGAGCAACCTTCCCCCTGTTTACACTCCATTCCTGAGCACCTTTCCCCTGTTAACACTCCATTCCTGAGCACCTTTCCCCCGTTAACACTCCATTCCTGAGCACCTTTCCCCTGTTAACACTCCATTCCTGAGCAGTTTTCCTCCCGTTAACACTCCATTCCTGAGCAGCTTTCCCCCCCTGTTAACACTCCATTCCTGAGCAGCTTACCCCCATTAACACTCCATTCCTGAACACCTTTCCCCCCGTTAACACTCCATTCCTGAGCAGCTTTCCCCCAGTTAACAATACATTCCTGAGCAGCTTTCCCCGTTTACACTGTTCCTGAGCAGCTTTCCCCCTGTTAACGCTCCATTCCAAAGCAGCTTTCCCTCTGTTAACACTCCGTTCCTGAGTAGCTTTCCCCCCGTTAACACTCCATTCCTGAGCAGCTTTCCCCCGTTAACACTCCATTCCTGAGCAACTTTCCCCCTGTTACCACCCCATTCCTGAGCAGCTTTCCCCCCATTAACACTCCATTCCTGAGCAGCTTTCACCTCTGCTAACACTCCATTCCTGAGTAGATTTACCCCCAATAACACTGCATTCCTGATCAGGTTTCTTTCCCCTTTTAACACTCCATTCCTGAGCAGCTTTGCACCCCTGTTAACACACCATTCCTGAGCAGCTTTCCCCCTGTTTCCACCCCTTTCCTGAGCAGCTTTCCACCTGTTAACATCCCATTCCTGAGCAGCTTTCCCCCATTAGCAGTCCATTCCTGAGCAGCTTTCCGCCTGTTAACACTCCCGTCCTGAACACCTTTCCTCCGTTAACACTCCATTCCTGTGCACCTTTCCCCTGTTAACACTCCATTCCGAGCAGTTTTCCTCCCGTTAACACTCCATTCCTGAGCAGCTTTCCACCCCCTGTTAACACTCCATTCCTGAGCAGCTTACCCCCATTAACACTCCATTCCTGAACACCTTTCCCCCTGTTAACACTCTATTCCTGAGCAGTTTTCCTCCCGTTAACACCCCATTCCTGAGCAGCTTTCCCTCGTTAACACTGCATTCCTGAGCAGCTTTCCCTTTAACATTCCATTCCTGAGCAGCTTTCCCCAGTTAACACTCCATTCCTGAGCACCTTTCCCTGTTAACACATCATTCCTGAGCAGCTTTCCCCCTGTAAACGCTCCATTCCTGAGCAGCTTTCCCCCGGTAACACTCCATTCCTGAGCTGCATTTTCCCTGTTACCACCCCATTCCTGAGCATCTTTCCCCGTTTACACTCCATTCCTGAGCTGCATTTTCCCTGCTAACACTCCATTCCTGAGTAGATTTACCCCCAATAACACTGCATTCCTGATCAGGTTTCCTTCCCCTTTTAACACTCCATTCCTGAGCAGCTTTCCCCGTTTACACTCCATTCCTGAGCTGCATTTTCCCTGTTAACACCCCATTCCTGAGCAGCTTTTCCCCCGTTAACACTCCATTCCTGAGCTGCATTCCCCCTGTTAACACTACATTCCTGAGCACCTTTCCCCGTTACCACCCCATTCCTGAGCAGCTTTCCCCCTGTTACCACCCCATTCCTGAGCAGCTTTCCCCCTGTTACCACCCCATTCCTGAGCAACTTTCTCCCTGTTAACACTCCATTCCTGAACAACTTTCTCCCTGTTAACACGCCTTTCCTGAGAAGCTTTCCCCCCTGTTAACACTCCATTCCTGAGCAGCTTTCCCCGTTAAGACTCCATTCCTGAGGACCTTTTCCACTGTTACCACCCCATTACTGAGCAGCTTTCCCCCTGTTAACACTCCATTTCTGAGCAACCTTCCCCCTGTTTACACTCCATTCCTGAGCAGCTTTCCCCCTGTTAACACGCCTTTCCTGAGAAGCTTTCCCCCCTGTTAACACTCCATTCCTGAGCATCTTTCCCCGTTAACACTCCATTCCTGAGGACCTTTTCCACTGTTACCACTCCATTTCTGAGCAACTTTCCCCGTTACCACCCCATTCCTGAGCAGCTTTCCCTGTTAACACTCCATTCCTGAGCAGCTTTCCCCCTGTTAACACTCCATTCCTGAGCAGCTTTCCCCCTGTTTCCACCCCTTTTCTGAGCAGCTTTCCCCCGTTAACATCCCATTCCTGAGCAGCTTTCCCCCATTAGCAGTCCATTCCTGAGCAGCTTTCCGCCTGTTAACACTCCCGTCCTGAACACCTTTCCTCCGTTAACACTCCATTTCTGAGCAGCTTTCCTCCGTTAACACTCCATTCCTGAGCAGCTTACCCCCGTTAACACTCCATTCCTGAGCAGTTTTCCTCCCGTTAACACTCCATTCCTGAGCAGCTTTCCCCCCCTGTTAACACTCCATTCCTGAGCAGCTTTCCCCATTAACACTCCATTCCTGAGCTGCGTTTTCCCTGTTAACACCCCATTCCTGAGCAGCTTTCCTCCTGTTAACACTCCATTCATGAGCAGCTTTCCCCCGTTAACACTCCATTTCTGAGCAACTTTCCCCGTTACCACCCCATTCCTGAGCAGCTTTCCCTGTTAACACTCCATTCCTGAGCAGCTTTCCCCCTGTTTCCACCCCTTTCCTGAGCAGCTTTCCCCCGTTAACATCCCATTCCTGAGCAGCTTTCCCCCATTAGCAGTCCATTCCTGACCAGCTTTCCGCCTGTTAACACTCCCGTCCTGAACACCTTTCCTCCGTTAACACTCCATTTCTGAGCAGCTTTCCTCCGTTAACACTCCATTCCTGAGCAGCTTTCCCCCGTTAACATTCCATTCCTGAGCAGCTTTCCCCCGTTAACTCTCCATTCCTGAGCAGCTTTCCCCCTGTTAACACTCCATTCCTGAGGGCCTTTCCCACCGTTACCACCCCATTCCTGAGCAGCTTTCCCCCCTGTTAACATCCCATTCCTGAGCAGCTTTCCCCCCTGTTAACACCCCATTCCTGAGCAGCTTTCCCCCCGTTAACACTCCATTCCTGAGCAGCTTTCCCCCTGATAACACCCCATCCCTGAGCAGCTTTCCCCTGTGAACACTCCATTCCTGAGCAGCTTTCCCCCTGTTAACACTCCATTCCTGAGCAGCTTTCCCCCTGTTTCCACCCCTTTCCTGAGCAGCTTTCCCCCGTTAACATCCCATTCCTGAGCAGCTTTCCCCCATTAGCAGTCCATTCCTGAGCAGCTTTCCGCCTGTTAACACTCCCGTCCTGAACACCTTTCCTCCGTTAACACTCCATTCCTGAGCAGCTTACCCCCGTTAACACTCCATTCCTGAGCAGTTTTCCTCCCGTTAACACTCCATTCCTGAGCAGCTTACCACCGTTAACACTCCATTCCTGAGCAGTTTTCCTCCCGTTAACACTCCATTCCTGAGCAGCTTTCCCCCCCTGTTAACACTCCATTCCTGAGCTGCGTTTTCCCTGTTAACACCCCATTCCTGAGCAGCTTTCCTCCTGTTAACACTCCATTCCTGAGCAGCTTTCCCCCGTTAACACTCCATTCCTGAGCTGCTTTCCCCCTGTTAACACTACATTCCTGAGCACCTTTCCCCCTGTTACCACCCCATTCCTGAGCAGTTTTCCCCCTGTTACCACCCCATTCCTGAGCAACTTTCTCCCTGTTTACACTCCATTTCTGAGCAACCTTCCCCCTGTTTACACTCCATTCCTGAGCACCTTTCCCCCGTTAACACTCCATTCCTGAGCACCTTTCCCCCGTTAACACTCCATTCCTGAGCACCTTTCCCCCTGTTACCACCCCATTCCTGAGCAGCTTTCCCCCCATTAACACTCCATTCCTGAGCAGCTTTCACCTCTGCTAACACTCCATTCCTGAGTAGATTTACCCCCAATAACACTGCATTCCTGATCAGGTTTCTTTCCCCTTTTAACACTCCATTCCTGAGCAGCTTTGCACCCCTGTTAACACACCATTCCTGAGCAGCTTTCACCCCTGTTAACATCCCATTCCTGAGCAGCTTTCCCCCTGTTTCCACCCCTTTCCTGAGCAGCTTTCCACCTGTTAACATCCCATTCCTGAGCAGCTTTCCCCCATTAGCAGTCCATTCCTGAGCAGCTTTCCGCCTGTTAACACTCCCGTCCTGAACACCTTTCCTCCGTTAACACTCCATTCCTGTGCACCTTTCCCCTGTTAACACTCCATTCCGAGCAGTTTTCCTCCCGTTAACACTCCATTCCTGAGCAGCTTTCCCCCCCCTGTTAACACTCCATTCCTGAGCAGCTTACCCCCATTAACACCCCATTCCTGAGCAGCTTTCCCTCGTTAACACTGCATTCCTGAGCAGCTTTCCCCTTTAACATTCCATTCCTGAGCAGCTTTCCCCAGTTAACACTCCATTCCTGAGCACCTTTCCCTGTTAACACATCATTCCTGAGCAGCTTTCCCCCTGTAAACGCTCCATTCCTGAGCAGCTTTCCCCCGGTAACACTCCATTCCTGAGCTGCATTTTCCCTGTTACCACCCCATTCCTGAGCAGCTTTCCCCGTTTACACTCCATTCCTGAGCTGCATTTTCCCTGCTAACACTCCATTCCTGAGTAGATTTACCCCCAATAACACTGCATTCCTGATCAGGTTTCCTTCCCCTTTTAACACTCCATTCCTGAGCAGCTTTCCCCGTTTACACTCCATTCCTGAGCTGCATTTTCCCTGTTAACACCCCATTCCTGAGCAGCTTTTCCCCCGTTAACACTCCATTCCTGAGCTGCATTCCCCCTGTTAACACTACATTCCTGAGCACCTTTCCCCGTTACCACCCCATTCCTGAGCAGCTTTCCCCCTGTTACCACCCCATTCCTGAGCAACTTTCTCCCTGTTAACACTCCATTTCTGAGCAACCTTCCCCCTGTTTACACTCCATTCCTGAGCAGCTTTCCCCCTGTTAACACTCCATTCCTGAACAACTTTCTCCCTGTTAACACGCCTTTCCTGAGAAGCTTTCCTCCCTGTTAACACTCCATTCCTGAGCAGCTTTCCCCGTTAAGACTCCATTCCTGAGGACCTTTTCCACTGTTACCACCCCATTACTGAGCAGCTTTCCCCCTGTTAACACTCCATTTCTGAGCAACCTTCCCCCTGTTTACACTCCATTCCTGAGCAGCTTTCCCCCTGTTAACACGCCTTTCCTGAGAAGCTTTCCCCCCTGTTAACACTCCATTCCTGAGCATCTTTCCCCGTTAACACTCCATTCCTGAGGACCTTTTCCACTGTTACCACTCCATTTCTGAGCAACTTTCCCCGTTACCACCCCATTCCTGAGCAGCTTTCCCCTGTGAACACTCCATTCCTGAGCAGCTTTCCCCCTGTTAACACTCCATTCCTGAGCAGCTTTCCCCCTGTTTCCACCCCTTTCCTGAGCAGCTTTCCCCCGTTAACATCCCATTCCTGAGCAGCTTTCCCCCATTAGCAGTCCATTCCTGAGCAGCTTTCCGCCTGTTAACACTCCCGTCCTGAACACCTTTCCTCCGTTAACACTCCATTTCTGAGCAGCTTTCCTCCGTTAACACTCCATTCCTGAGCAGCTTACCCCCGTTAACACTCCATTCCTGAGCAGTTTTCCTCCCGTTAACACTCCATTCCTGAGCAGCTTACCCCCGTTAACACTCCATTCCTGAGCAGTTTTCCTCCCGTTAACACTCCATTCCTGAGCAGCTTTCCCCCCCTGTTAACACTCCATTCCTGAGCTGCGTTTTCCCTGTTAACACCCCATTCCTGAGCAGCTTTCCTCCTGTTAACACTCCATTCCTGAGCAGCTTTCCCCCGTTAACACTCCATTCCTGAGCTGCTTTCCCCCTGTTAACACTACATTCCTGAGCACCTTTCCCCCTGTTACCACCCCATTCCTGAGCAGTTTTCCCCCTGTTACCACCCCATTCCTGAGCAACTTTCTCCCTGTTTACACTCCATTTCTGAGCAACCTTCCCCCTGTTTACACTCCATTCCTGAGCACCTTTCCCCCGTTAACACTCCATTCCTGAGCACCTTTCCCCTGTTAACACTCCATTCCTGAGCACCTTTCCCCTGTTAACACTCCATTCCTGAGCACCTTTCCCCCTGTTACCACCCCATTCCTGAGCAGCTTTCCCCCCATTAACACTCCATTCCTGAGCAGCTTTCACCTCTGCTAACACTCCATTCCTGAGTAGATTTACCCCCAATAACACTGCATTCCTGATCAGGTTTCTTTCCCCTTTTAACACTCCATTCCTGAGCAGCTTTGCACCCCTGTTAACACACCATTCCTGAGCAGCTTTCACCCCTGTTAACATCCCATTCCTGAGCAGCTTTCCCCCATTAGCAGTCCATTCCTGAGCAGCTGTCCGCCTGTTAACACTCCCGTCCTGAACACCTTTCCTCCGTTAACACTCCATTCCTGTGCACCTTTCCCCTGTTAACACTCCATTCCAAAGCAGCATTCCCCCTGTTAACACACCATTCCTGAGCAGCTTTCCCCGTTAACACTGTTCCTGAGCAGCTTTCCCCCTGTTAACACTCCATTCCTGAGCAGCTTTCCTCCCGTTAACACTCCATTCCTGAGCAGCTTTCCCCCGTTAACACTCCATTCCTGAGCAGCTTTCCCCCTGTTAACACTCCATTCCTGAGCAGCTTTCCCCCTGTTTCCACCCCTTTCCTGAGCAGCTTTCCCCCGTTAACATCCCATTCCTGAGCAGCTTTCCCCCATTAGCAGTCCATTCCTGAGCAGCTTTCCGCCTGTTAACACTCCCGTCCTGAACACCTTTCCTCCGTTCACACTCCATTTCTGAGCAGCTTTCCTCCGTTAACACTCCATTCCTGAGCAGCTTTCCTCCCGTTAACACTCCATTCCTGAGCAGTTTTCCTCCCGTTAACACTCCATTCCTGAGCAGCTTTCCCCCCCTGTTAACACTCCATTCCTGAGCAGCTTACCCCCATTAACACTTCCTGAACACCTTTCCCCCCGTTAACACTCCATTCCTGAGCAGCTTTCCCCCCTGTTAACACTCCATTCCTGAGCACCTTTCCCCCTGTTACCACCCCATTCCTGAGCAGCTTTCCCCCCATTAACACTCCATTCCTGAGCAGCTTTCACCTCTGCTAACACTCCATTCCTGAGTAGATTTACCCCCAATAACACTGCATTCCTGATCAGGTTTCTTTCCCCTTTTAACACTCCATTCCTGAGCAGCTTTGCACCCCTGTTAACACACCATTCCTGAGCAGCTTTCACCCCTGTTAACATCCCATTCCTGAGCAGCTTTCCCCCATTAGCAGTCCATTCCTGAGCAGCTTTCCGCCTGTTAACACTCCCGTCCTGAACACCTTTCCTCCGATAACACTCCATTCCTGTGCACCTTTCCCCTGTTAACACTCCATTCCGAGCAGTTTTCCTCCCGTTAACACTCCATTCCTGAGCAGCTTTCCCCCCCCGTTAACACTCCATTCCTGAGCAGCTTACCCCCATTAACACCCCATTCCTGAGCAGCTTTCCCTCGTTAACACTGCATTCCTGAGCAGCTTTCCCCTTTAACATTCCATTCCCGAGCAGCTTTCCCCAGTTAACACTCCATTCCTGAGCACCTTTCCCTGTTAACACATCATTCCTGAGCAGCTTTCCCCCTGTAAACGCTCCATTCCTGAGCAGCTTTCCCCCGGTAACACTCCATTCCTGAGCTGCATTTTCCCTGTTACCACCCCATTCCTGAGCAGCTTTCCCCATTTACACTCCATTCCTGAGCTGCATTTTCCCTGCTAACACTCCATTCCTGAGTAGATTTACCCCCAATAACACTGCATTCCTGATCAGGTTTCCTTCCCCTTTTAACACTCCATTCCTGAGCAGCTTTCCCCGTTTACACTCCATTCCTGAGCTGCATTTTCCCTGTTAACACCCCATTCCTGAGCAGCTTTTCCCCCGTTAACACTCCATTCCTGAGCTGCATTCCCCCTGTTAACACTACATTCCTGAGCACCTTTCCCCGTTACCACCCCATTCCTGAGCAGCTTTCCCCCTGTTACCACCCCATTCCTGAGCAACTTTCTCCCTGTTAACACGCCTTTCCTGAGAAGCTTTCCCCCCTGTTAACACTCCATTCCTGAGCATCTTTCCCCGTTAACACTCCATTCCTGAGGACCTTTTCCACTGTTACCACTCCATTTCTGAGCAACTTTCCCCGTTACCACCCCATTCCTGAGCAGCTTTCCCCTGTGAACACTCCATTCCTGAGCAGCTTTCCCCCTGTTAACACTCCATTCCTGAGCAGCTTTCCCCCTGTTTCCACTCCATTTCTGAGCAGCTTTCCCCCGTTAACATCCCATTCCTGAGCAGCTTTCCCCCATTAGCAGTCCATTCCTGAGCAGCTTTCCGCCTGTTAACACTCCCGTCCTGAACACCTTTCCTCCGTTAACACTCCATTTCTGAGCAGCTTTCCTCCGTTAACACTCCATTCCTGAGCAGCTTACCCCCGTTAACACTCCATTCCTGAGCAGTTTTCCTCCCGTTAACACTCCATTCCTGAGCAGCTTTCCCCCCCTGTTAACACTCCATTCCTGAGCAGCTTTCCCCATTAACACTCCATTCCTGAGCTGCGTTTTCCCTGATAACACCCCATTCCTGAGCAGCTTTCCTCCTGTTAACACTCCATTCATGAGCAGCTTTCCTCCGTTAACACTCCATTCCTGAGCAGCTTTCCCCCGTTAACATTCCATTCCTGAGCAGCTTTCCCCCGTTAACTCTCCATTCCTGAGCAGCTTTCCCCCTGTTAACACTCCATTCCTGAGGGCCTTTCCCACTGTTACCACCCCATTCCTGAGCAGCTTTCCCCCCTGTTAACACCCCATTCCTGAGCAGCTTTCCCCCCGTTAACACTCCATTCCTGAGCAGCTTTCCCCCTGATAACACCCCATCCCTGAGCAGCTTTCCCCTGTTAACACTCCATTCCTGAGCAGCTTTCCCCCTGTTAACACTCCATTCCTGAGGACCTTTCCCACCGTTACCACCCCATTACTGAGCTGCATTCTCCCGTTAACATCCCATTCCTGAGCAGCTTTCCCCCTGTTAACACTCCATTCCTGAGCAGCTTACCCCTCGCTAACACTCAATTTCCGAGCAGCTTTCCCCGTTACCACTCCATTCCTGAGCAGCATTCCCCCGTTAGCACACCATTTCCGAGCAGCTTTCCCCCGTTAACACTCCATTTCCGAGCAACTTTCCCCCTGTTAACAATCCATTCCTGTGCAGCTTTCCCACCGCTAACACTCCATTCCTGAGCACCTTGCCCCCGTTAACACTCCATTACTGAGCAGCTTTCCCCGTTAACACCCCATTCCTGAGCACCTTTCCCCGTTAACACCCCATTCCTGAGCACCTTTCCCCCTGTTAACACTCCATTCCTGAGCAGCTTTCCCCCGTTAACACTCCATTCCTGAGCAGCTTTCCCCCAGTAAACAATACATTCCTGAGCAGCTTTCCCCGTTAACACTGTTCCTGAGCAGCTTTCCCCCTGTTAACACTCCATTCCAAAGCAGCATTCCCCCTGTTAACACACCATTCCTGAGCAGCTTTCCCCGTTAACACTGTTCCTGAGCAGCTTTCCCCCTGTTAACACTCCATTCCTGAGCAGCTTTCCTCCCGTTAACACTCCATTCCTGAGCAGCTTTCCCCCGTTAACACTCCATTCCTGAGCAGCTTTCCCCCTGTTAACACTCCATTCCTGAGCAGCTTTCCCCCTGTTTCCACCCCTTTCCTGAGCAGCTTTCCCCCGTTAACATCCCATTCCTGAGCAGCTTTCCCCCATTAGCAGTCCATTCCTGAGCAGCTTTCCGCCTGTTAACACTCCCGTCCTGAACACCTTTCCTCCGTTCACACTCCATTTCTGAGCAGCTTTCCTCCGTTAACACTCCATTCCTGAGCAGCTTTCCTCCCGTTAACACTCCATTCCTGAGCAGTTTTCCTCCCGTTAACACTCCATTCCTGAGCAGCTTTCCCCCCCTGTTAACACTCCATTCCTGAGCAGCTTACCCCCATTAACACTTCCTGAACACCTTTCCCCCCGTTAACACTCCATTCCTGAGCAGCTTTCCCCCCTGTTAACACTCCATTCCTGAGCACCTTTCCCCCTGTTACCACCCCATTCCTGAGCAGCTTTCCCCCCATTAACACTCCATTCCTGAGCAGCTTTCACCTCTGCTAACACTCCATTCCTGAGTAGATTTACCCCCAATAACACTGCATTCCTGATCAGGTTTCTTTCCCCTTTTAACACTCCATTCCTGAGCAGCTTTGCACCCCTGTTAACACACCATTCCTGAGCAGCTTTCACCCCTGTTAACATCCCATTCCTGAGCAGCTTTCCCCCATTAGCAGTCCATTCCTGAGCAGCTTTCCGCCTGTTAACACTCCCGTCCTGAACACCTTTCCTCCGATAACACTCCATTCCTGTGCACCTTTCCCCTGTTAACACTCCATTCCGAGCAGTTTTCCTCCCGTTAACACTCCATTCCTGAGCAGCTTTCCCCCCCCGTTAACACTCCATTCCTGAGCAGCTTACCCCCATTAACACCCCATTCCTGAGCAGCTTTCCCTCGTTAACACTGCATTCCTGAGCAGCTTTCCCCTTTAACATTCCATTCCCGAGCAGCTTTCCCCAGTTAACACTCCATTCCTGAGCACCTTTCCCTGTTAACACATCATTCCTGAGCAGCTTTCCCCCTGTAAACGCTCCATTCCTGAGCAGCTTTCCCCCGGTAACACTCCATTCCTGAGCTGCATTTTCCCTGTTACCACCCCATTCCTGAGCAGCTTTCCCCATTTACACTCCATTCCTGAGCTGCATTTTCCCTGCTAACACTCCATTCCTGAGTAGATTTACCCCCAATAACACTGCATTCCTGATCAGGTTTCCTTCCCCTTTTAACACTCCATTCCTGAGCAGCTTTCCCCGTTTACACTCCATTCCTGAGCTGCATTTTCCCTGTTAACACCCCATTCCTGAGCAGCTTTTCCCCCGTTAACACTCCATTCCTGAGCTGCATTCCCCCTGTTAACACTACATTCCTGAGCACCTTTCCCCGTTACCACCCCATTCCTGAGCAGCTTTCCCCCTGTTACCACCCCATTCCTGAGCAACTTTCTCCCTGTTAACACGCCTTTCCTGAGAAGCTTTCCCCCCTGTTAACACTCCATTCCTGAGCATCTTTCCCCGTTAACACTCCATTCCTGAGGACCTTTTCCACTGTTACCACTCCATTTCTGAGCAACTTTCCCCGTTACCACCCCATTCCTGAGCAGCTTTCCCCTGTGAACACTCCATTCCTGAGCAGCTTTCCCCCTGTTAACACTCCATTCCTGAGCAGCTTTCCCCCTGTTTCCACTCCATTTCTGAGCAGCTTTCCCCCGTTAACATCCCATTCCTGAGCAGCTTTCCCCCATTAGCAGTCCATTCCTGAGCAGCTTTCCGCCTGTTAACACTCCCGTCCTGAACACCTTTCCTCCGTTAACACTCCATTTCTGAGCAGCTTTCCTCCGTTAACACTCCATTCCTGAGCAGCTTACCCCCGTTAACACTCCATTCCTGAGCAGTTTTCCTCCCGTTAACACTCCATTCCTGAGCAGCTTTCCCCCCCTGTTAACACTCCATTCCTGAGCAGCTTTCCCCATTAACACTCCATTCCTGAGCTGCGTTTTCCCTGATAACACCCCATTCCTGAGCAGCTTTCCTCCTGTTAACACTCCATTCATGAGCAGCTTTCCCCCGTTAACACTCCATTTCTGAGCAACTTTCCCCGTTACCACCCCATTCCTGAGCAGCTTTCCCTGTTAACACTCCATTCATGAGCAGCTTTCCCCCGTTAACACTCCATTTCTGAGCAACTTTCCCCGTTACCACCCCTTTCCTGAGCAGCTTTCCCCCGTTAACATCCCATTCCTGAGCAGCTTTCCCCCATTAGCAGTCCATTCCTGAGCAGCTTTCCGCCTGTTAACACTCCCGTCCTGAACACCTTTCCTCCGTTAACACTCCATTTCTGAGCAGCTTTCCTCCGTTAACACTCCATTCCTGAGCAGCTTTCCCCCGTTAACATTCCATTCCTGAGCAGCTTTCCCCCGTTAACTCTCCATTCCTGAGCAGCTTTCCCCCTGTTAACACTCCATTCCTGAGGGCCTTTCCCACTGTTACCACCCCATTCCTGAGCAGCTTTCCCCCCTGTTAACACCCCATTCCTGAGCAGCTTTCCCCCCGTTAACACTCCATCCCTGAGCAGCTTTCCCCTGTGAACACTCCATTCCTGAGCAGCTTTCCCCCTGTTAACACTCCATTCCTGAGCAGCTTTCCCCCTGTTAACACTCCATTCCTGAGGACCTTTCCCACCGTTACCACCCCATTACTGAGCTGCATTCTCCCGTTAACATCCCATTCCTGAGCAGCTTTCCCCCTGTTAACACTCCATTCCTGAGCAGCTTACCCCTCGCTAACACTCAATTTCCGAGCAGCTTTCCCCGTTACCACTCCATTCCTGAGCAGCATTCCCCCGTTAGCACACCATTTCCGAGCAGCTTTCCCCCGTTAACACTCCATTTCCGAGCAACTTTCCCCCTGTTAACAATCCATTCCTGTGCAGCTTTCCCACCGCTAACACTCCATTCCTGAGCAGCTTTCCCCCAGTTAACAATACATTCCTGAGCAGCTTTCCCCCCGTTAACACTCCATTCCTGAGCACCTTTCCCCCGTTAACACTCCATTACTGAGCAGCTTTCCCCGTTAACACCCCATTCCTGAGCACCTTTCCCCCTGTTAACACTCCATTCCTGAGCAGCTTTCCCCCTTTAACACTCCATTCCTGAGCAGCTTTCCCCCAGTAAACAATACATTCCTGAGCAGCTTTCCCCGTTAACACTGTTCCTGAGCAGCTTTCCCCCTGTTAACACTCCATTCCAAAGCAGCATTCCCCCTGTTAACACACCATTCCTGAGCAGCTTTCCCCGTTAACACTGTTCCTGAGCAGCTTTCCCCCTGTTAACACTCCATTCCTGAGCAGCTTTCCTCCCGTTAACACTCCATTCCTGAGCAGCTTTCCCCCGTTAACACTCCATTCCTGAGCAGCTTTCCCCCTGTTAACACTCCATTCCTGAGCAGCTTTCCCCCTGTTTCCACCCCTTTCCTGAGCAGCTTTCCCCCGTTAACATCCCATTCCTGAGCAGCTTTCCCCCATTAGCAGTCCATTCCTGAGCAGCTTTCCGCCTGTTAACACTCCCGTCCTGAACACCTTTCCTCCGTTCACACTCCATTTCTGAGCAGCTTTCCTCCGTTAACACTCCATTCCTGAGCAGCTTACCCCCGTTAACACTCCATTCCTGAGCAGTTTTCCTCCCGTTAACACTCCATTCCTGAGCAGCTTTCCCCCCCTGTTAACACTCCATTCCTGAGCAGCTTACCCCCATTAACACTTCCTGAACACCTTTCCCCCCGTTAACACTCCATTCCTGAGCAGCTTTCCCCCCTGTTAACACCCCATTCCTGAGCAGCTTTCCCCCCGTTAACACTCCATTCCTGAGCAGCTTTCCCCCTGATAACACCCCATCCCTGAGCAGCCTTCCCCTGTGAACACTCCATTCCTGAGCAGCTTTCCCCCTGTTAACACTCCATCCCTGAGCAGCTTTCCCCCTGTTAACACTCCATTCCTGAGGACCTTTCCCACCGTTACCACCCCATTACTGAGCTGCATTCTCCCGTTAACATCCCATTCCTGAGCAGCTTTCCCCTCGCTAACACTCAATTTCCGAGCAGCTTTCCCCGTTACCACTCCATTCCTGAGCAGCATTCCCCCGTTAGCACACCATTTCCGAGCAGCTTTCCCCCGTTAACACTCCATTTCCGAGCAACTTTCCCCCTGTTAACACTCCATTCCTGTGCAGCTTTCCCACCGCTAACACTCCATTCCTGAGCAGCTTTCCCCCAGTTAACAATACATTTCTGAGCAGCTTTCCCCGTGAACACTCTATTCCTGAGCAGCTTTCCCCCCGTGAACACTCCATTACTGAGCAGATTTCCCCGTTAACATTCCATTCCTGAGCAGCTTTCCCCCGTTAACACTCCATTCCTGAGCAGCTTTCCCCCTGTTAACACTCCATTCCTGAGCAGCTTTCCCCCTGTTTCCACCCCTTTCCTGAGCAGCTTTCCCTTGTTAACATCCCATTCCTGAGCAGCTTTCCCCCATTAGCAGTCCATTCCTGAGCAGCTTTCCGCCTGTTAACACTCCCGTCCTGAACACCTTTCCTCCGTTAACACTCCATTTCTGAGCAGCTTTCCTCCGTTAACACTCCATTCCTGAGCAGCTTACCCCCGTTAACACTCCATTCCTGAGCAGTTTTCCTCCCGTTAACACTCCATTCCTGAGCAGCTTTCCCCCCCTGTTAACACTCCATTCCTGAGCAGCTTACCCCCATTAACACTTCCTGAACACCTTTCCCCCCGTTAACACTCCATTCCTGAGCAGCTTTCCCCCAGTTAACAATACATTCCTGAGCAGCTTTCCCCGTTAACACTGTTCCTGAGCAGCTTTCCCCGCGTTAACACTCCATTCCTGAGCAGCTTTCCCCGTTAACACTCCATTCATGTGCAGCTTTCCCCTGTTAACATTCCATTCCTGAGCAGCTTTCCCCCGTTAACACTCCATTCCTGAGCAGCCTTCCCCCTGTTAACACTCCATTCCTGAGCAGCTTTCCCCGTTAACACACCATTCCTAAGCAGCTTTCTCCCTACTAACACTCCATTTCTGAGGACCTTTCCCACCGTTACCACCCCATTACCACCCCATTCCTGAGCAGCTTTCCCCCCTGTTAACATCCCATTCCTGAGCAGCTTTCCCCCCGTTAACACTCCATTCCTGAGCAGCTTTCCCCGCTGTTAACACCCCATTCCTGAGCAGCTTTCCCCCCGTTAACACTCCATTCCTGAGCAGCTTTCCCACCGCTAACACTCCATTCCTGAGCAGCTTTCCCCCAGTTAACACTCCATTCCTGAGCAGCTTTCCCCCAGTTAACACTCTATTCTTGAACAGCTTTCCCTCCTGTTAACACTCTATTCTTGAACAGCTTTCCCCCCTGTTAACACTCTATTCTTGAACAGCTTTCCCCCCTGTTAACACTCCATTCCTGAGCAGCTTTCCCCGTTACCACCCCATTCCTGAGCAGCTTTCCCCCCTGTTAACACTCCATTCCTGAGCAGCTTTCCCCCCTGTTACCACCCCATTCCTGAGCAGCTTTCCCCCCTGTTAACACTCCATTCCTGAGCAGCTTTCCCCCCTGTTACCACCCCATTCCTGAGCAGCTTTCCCCCTGTTACCACCCCATTCCTGAGCAGCTTTCCGCTGTTACCACTCCATTCCTGAGCAGCTTTCCCCCCTGTTAACACTCCATTCCTGAGCAACTTTCTCCCTGTTAACACTCCATTCCTGAGCAGCTTTCCCCCCTGTTAACACTCCATTCCTGAGCAGCTTCCCCCCATTAGCACTCCATTCCTGAGCAGCTTTCCCCCTGTTAACACCTCATTCCTGAGCAGCATTCCCCAGTTAACACTCCATTCCTGAGCAGCTTTCCCCGTTTACACTCCATTCCTGAGCTGCATTCCCCAGTTAACACTCCATTCCTGAGCAGCTTTCCCCTGTTACCACTCCATTCCTGAGCAGCTTTCCCCCCTGTTAACACTCCATTCCTGAGCAACTTTCTCCCTGTTAACACTCCATTCCTGAGCAGCTTTCCCCCATTAGCACTCCATTCCTGAGCAGCTTTCCCCCTGTTAACACTCCATTCCTGAGCAGCTTTCCTCCCTGTTAACACTCCATTCCTGAGCAGCTTTCCCCCCCTGTTAACACTCCATTCCTGAGCAGCTTACCCCCATTAACACTTCCTGAACACCTTTCCCCCCGTTAACACTCCATTCCTGAGCAGCTTTCCCCCAGTTAACAATACATTCCTGAGCAGCTTTCCCCGTTAACACTGTTCCTGAGCAGCTTTCCCCCTGTTAACACTCCATTCCAAAGCAGCTTTCCCTCTGTTAACACTCCGTTCCTGAGTAGCTTTCCCCCCGTTAACACTCCATTCCTGAGCAGCTTTCCCCGTTAACACTCCATTCATGAGCAGCTTTCCCCTGTTAACATTCCATTCCTGAGCAGCTTTCCCCCGTTAACACTCCATTCCTGAGCAGCCTTCCCCCTGTTAACACTCCATTCCTGAGCAGCTTTCCCCGTTAACACACCATTCCTAAGCAGCTTTCTCCCTACTAACACTCCATTTCTGAGGACCGTTACCACCCCATTACCACCCCATTCCTGAGCAGCTTTCCCCCCTGTTAACATACCATTCCTGAGCAGCTTTCCCCCCGTTAACACTCCATTCCTGAGCAGCTTTCCCCCCTGTTAACACCCCATTCCTGAGCAGCTTTCCCCCCGTTAACACTCCATTCCTGAGCAGCTTTCCCACCGCTAACATTCCATTCCTGAGCAGCTTTCCCCCCTGTTAACACTCTATTCTTGAACAGCTGTCCCCCCTATTAACACTCCATTCCTGAGCAGCTTTACCTCCTGTTAACACTCAATTCCCAAGAAGCTTTCCCCCGTTAACACTCCATTCCTGAGCAGCTTTCCCCCGTTAACACTCAATTCCTGAGCAACATTCCCGCTGTTACCACCCCATTCCTGAGCAGCTTTCCCCCGTTAACACTCCATTCCTGAGCAGCTTTCCCCCATTAGCACTCCATTCCTGAGCAGCTTTCCCCCTGTTAACACCTCATTCCTGAGCAGCATTCCCCAGTTAACACTCCATTTCTAAGCAGCTTTCCCCGTTTACACTCCATTCCTGAGCTGCATTCCCCCGTTAACACCCCATTCCTGAGCACCTTTCCCCCTGTTAACACTCCATTCCTGAGCAGCTTTCCCCAGTAAACAATACATTCCTGAGCAGCTTTCCCCGTTAACACTGTTCCTGAGCAGCTTTCCCCCTGTTAACACTCCATTCCAAAGCAGCATTCCCCCTGTTAACACACCATTCCTGAGCAGCTTTCCCCGTTAACACTGTTCCTGAGCAGCTTTCCCCCTGTTAACACTCCATTCCTGAGCAGCTTTCCTCCCGTTAACACTCCATTCCTGAGCAGCTTTCCCTCCTGTTAACACTCCATTCCTGAGCAACTTTCTCCCTGTTAACACTCCATTCCTGAGCAGCTTTCCCCCCTGTTAACACTCCATTCCTGAGCAGCTTTCCCCCATTAGCACTCCATTCCTGAGCAGCTTTCCCCCTGTTAACACCTCATTCCTGAGCAGCATTCCCCCGTTAACACTCCATTCCTGAGCAGCTTTCCTCCCGTTAACACTCCATTCCTGAGCAGCATTCCCCCGTTAACATCCCATTCCTGAGCAGCTTCCCCTCTAACACTCCATTCCTGAGCAGCTTTCCCCCGTTAACATCCCATTCCTGAGCAGCTTTCCTCCCGTTAACACTCCATTCCTGAGCAGCTTTCCCCTGTTAACACTCCATTCCTGAGCAGTGTTCCCGTTACCATTCCATTCCTGAGCAGCTTTCCCCCATTAACACACCATTCCTGAGCAGCTTTCCCCCTGTTAACACTCCATTCCTGAACAGCTTTCCCCCTGTTAACACTCAATTCCTGAACACCTTTCCCCCATTAACACTCCATTCCTGAACACCTTTCCCCCGTTAACACTCAATTCCTGAGCAACATTCCCGCTGTTACCACCCCATTCCTGAGCAGCTTTACCCCTGTTCACACTCCATTCCTGAGCACCATTCCCCCTAATAACACTCCATTTCCGAGGAGCTTTGCCACCGATAACATTCCATTCCTGAGCAGCTTTCCCCGTTTACACTCCATTCCTGAGCTGCATTTTCCCTCCAACACTCCATTCCTGAGTAGATTTGCCCCCAATAACACTGCATTCCTGATCAGGTTTCCTTCCCCTTTTAACACTCCATTCCTGAGCAGCTTTCCCCCTGTTAACACTCCATTCCTGAGCAGCTTTCCCCCCTGTTAACACTCCATTCCTGAGCAGCTTTCCCCCCTGTTACCACCCCATTCCTGAGCAGCTTTCCCCTGTTACCACTCCATTCCTGAGCAGCTTTCCCCCCTGTTAACACTCCATTCCTGAGCAACTTTCTCCCTGTTAACACTCCATTCCTGAGCAGCTTTCCCCCCTGTTAACACTCCATTCCTGAGCAGCTTTCCCCCATTAGCACTCCATTCCTGAGCAGCTTTCCCCCTGTTAACACCTCATTCCTGAGCAGCATTCCCCCGTTAACACTCCATTCCTGAGCAGCTTTCCTCCCGTTAACACTCCATTCCTGAGCAGCATTCCCCCGTTAACATCCCATTCCTGAGCAGCTTCCCCTCTAACACTCCATTCCTGAGCAGCTTTCCCCCGTTAACATCCCATTCCTGAGCAGCTTTCCTCCCGTTAACACTCCATTCCTGAGCAGCTTTCCCCTGTTAACACTCCATTCCTGAGCAGTGTTCCCGTTACCATTCCATTCCTGAGCAGCTTTCCCCCATTAACACACCATTCCTGAGCAGCTTTCCCCCTGTAAACACTCCATTCCTGAGCAGCTTTCCCCTTTAACATTCCATTCCTGAGCAGCTTTCCCCAGTTAACACTCCATTCCTGAGCAGCTTTCCCCGTTTACACTCCATTCCTGAGCTGCATTCCCCCGTTAACACCCCATTCCTGAGCACCTTTCCCCCTGTTAACACTCCATTCCTGAGCAGCTTTACCTCAGTTAACAATACATTCCTGAGCAGCTTTCCCCGTTAACACTGTTCCTGAGCAGCTTTCCCCCCTGTTAACATCCCATTCCTGAGCAGCTTTCCCCCCGTTAACACTCCATTCCTGAGCAGCTTTCCCCCCTGTTAACACCCCATTCCTGAGCAGCTTTCCCCCAGTTAACAATACATTCCTGAGCAGCTTTCCCCGGTTAACACTCCATTCCTGAGCAGCTTTCCCCCCTGTTAACACCCCATTCCTGAGCAGCTTTCCCCCAGTTAACAATACATTCCTGAGCAGCTTTCCTCCCGTTAACACTCCATTCCTGAGCAGCTTTCCTCCCGTTAACACTCCATTCCTGAGCAGCATTCCCCCGTTAACATCCCATTCCTGAGCAGCTTCCCCTCTAACACTCCATTCCTGAGCAGCATTCCCCCATTAACATCCCATTCCTGAGCAGCTTCCCCTCTAACACTCCATTCCTGAGCAGCTTTCCCCCGTTAACATCCCATTCCTGAGCAGCTTTCCCCTGTTAACACTCCATTCCTGAGCAGTGTTCCCGTTACCATTCCATTCCTGAGCAGCTTTCCCCCATTAACACACCATTCCTGAGCAGCTTTCCCCCTGTTAACACTCCATTCCTGAACAGCTTTCCCCCTGTAAACACTCCATTCCTGAGCAGCTTTCCCCTTTAACATTCCATTCCTGAGCTGCATTCCCCCGTTAACACCCCATTCCTGAGCACCTTTCCCCCTGTTAACACTCCATTCCTGAGCAGCTTTCGCCCAGTTAACAATACATTCCTGAGCAGCTTTCCCCGTTAACACTGTTCCTGAGCAGCTTTCCCTCTGTTAACACTCCGTTCCTGAGTAGCTTTCCCCCCGTTAACACTCCATTCCTGAGAAGCTTTCCCCGTTAACACTCCATTCCTGAGCAGCTTTCCCCGTTAACACACCATTCCTGAGCAGCTTTCTCCCAACTAACACTCCATTTCTGAGGACCTTTCCCACCGTTACCACCCCATTCCTGAGCAGCTTTCCCCGTTAACACTCCATTCCTGAGGACCTTTCCCACTGTTAACACCCCATTCCTGAGGAGCTCTCCCCGTTTGCACTCCATTTCTGAGCAACTTTCCCCCTGTTAACACTCTATTCCTGAGCTGTTTCGCCCTGTTAGCACTCCATTCCTGAGCAGCTTTCCCCCCCGTCAACACTCCTTTACTGAGCAAATTTGCCCGTAAACACTCCATTCCTAAGCAGGTTTCCCCCCTGTTAACACTCCATTCCTGATCAACTTTCCCCCGATAACACTCCATTCCTGAGCAGCTTTCCCCGTTAACACTCCATTCCTGAGCAGCTTTCCCACCGCTAACACTCCATTCCTGAGCAGCTTTCTCCCTGTTAACACTCCATTCCTGAGCAGCTTTCCCGCCGCTAACACTCCATTCCTGAGCACCTTTCCCCCGTTAACACTCCATTCCTGAGCAGCTTTCCCCCGTTAACATTCCATTCCTGAGCAGCTTTCCCCCTGTTAACTCTCCATTCCTGAGCAGCTTTCCCCCTGTTAACACTCCATTCCTGAGGGCCTTTCCCACCGTTACCACCCCATTCCTGAGCAGCTTTCCCCCCTGTTAACATCCCATTCCTGAGCAGCTTTCCCCCGGTTAACACTCCATTCCTGAGCAGCTTTCCCCCCTGTTAACACCCCATTCCTGAGCAGCTTTCCCCCTGATAACACCCCATCCCTGAGCAGCTTTCCCCTGTGAACACTCCATTCCTGAGCACCTTTCCCCCGTTAACACTCCATTCCTGAGCAGCTTTCCCCCGTTAACATTCCATTCCTGAGCAGCTTTCCCCCTGTTAACTCTCCATTCCTGAGCAGCTTTCCCCCTGTTAACACTCCATTCCTGAGGGCCTTTCCCACCGTTACCACCCCATTCCTGAGCAGCTTTCCCCCCTGTTAACATCCCATTCCTGAGCAGCTTTCCCCCGGTTAACACTCCATTCCTGAGCAGCTTTCCCCCCTGTTAACACCCCATTCCTGAGCAGCTTTCCCCCTGATAACACCCCATCCCTGAGCAGCTTTCCCCTGTGAACACTCCATTCCTGAGCAGCTTTCCCCCTGTTAACACTCCATTCCTGAGCAGCTTTCCCCTGTTAACACCCCATCCCTGAGCAGCTTTCCCCCTGTTAACACTCCATTCCTGAGCAGCTTTCCCCCTGTTAACACTCCATTCCTGAGCAGCTTTCCCCTGTTAACACCCCATCCCTGAGCAGCTTTCCCCCTGTTAACACTCCATTCCTGAGCAGCATTCCCCCGTTAGCACACCATTTCCGAGCAACTTTTCCCTTGTTAACACTCCATTCCTGCGCAGCTTTCCCCCAGTTAACTATACATTCCTGAGCAGCTTTCCCCGTTCACACTCCATTCCTGAGCAGCTTTCCCCCTGTTAACACTCCATTCCTGAGCAGCTTTCCCCCCTGTTAACACTCAATTCCTAAGAAGCTTTCCCCCGTTAACACTCCATTCCTGAGCAGCGTTCCCCCGTTACCACCCCATTCCTGAGCAGCTTTTCCCCTGTTAACACTCCATTCCTGAGCACCATTCCCCCTAATAATACTCCATTTCCGAGCAGCTTTGCCCCCGATAACATTCCATTCCTGAGCAGCTTTCCCCGGTAACACTCCATTCCTGAGCTGCATTTTCCCTGCTAACACTCCATTCCTGAGTAGATTTACCCCCAATAACACTGCATTCCTGATCAGGTTTCCTCCCCTTTTAACACTCCATTCCTGAGCAGCTTTCCACCCTGTTAACATCCCATTCCTGAGCAGCTTTCACCCCTGTTAACATCCCATTCCTGAGCAGTTTTCCCCCTGTTAACACTCCATTCCTGAGCAGCTTTCCCCCCTGTTAACACTCCATTCCTGAGCAGCTTTCCCCCCTGTTACCACCCCATTCCTGAGCAGCTTTCCCCTGTTACCACTCCATTCCTGAGCAGCTTCCCCCCTGATAACACTCCATTCCTGAGCAACTTTCTCCCTGTTAACACTCCATTCCTGAGCAGCTTTCCCCCTGTTAACACTCCATTCCTGAGCAGCTTTCCCCCTGTTAACACCTCATTCCTGAGCAGCATTCCCCCTGTTACCACCCCATTCCTGAGCAGCATTCCCCCTGTTACCACCCCATTCATGAGCAGCTCTCCCCTGTTAACATTCCATTCCTGAGCAGCTTTCCCCCGTTAACACTCCATTCCTGAGCAACTTTCTCCCTGTTAACACTCCATTCCTGAGCAGCTTTCCCCCCTGTTAACACTCCATTCCTGAGCAGCTTTCCCCCATGAGCACTCCATTCCTGAGCAGCTTTCCCCCTGTTAACACCTCATTCCTGAGCAGCATTCCCCCTGTTAACACTCCATTCCTGAGCAGCTTTCCTCCCGTTAACACTCCATTCCTGAGCAGCATTCCCCCGTTAACATCCCATTCCTGAGCAGCTTCCCCTCTAACACTCCATTCCTGAGCAGCTTTCCCCCGTTAACATCCCATTCCTGAGCAGCTTTCCTCCCGTTAACACTCCATTCCTGAGCAGCTTTCCCCTGTTAACACTCCATTCCTGAGCAGTGTTCCCATTACCATTCCATTCCTGAGCAGCTTTCCCCGTTAACACACCATTCCTGAGCAGCTTTCCCCCTGTTAACACTCCATTCCTGAACAACTTTCCCCCTGTAAACACTCCATTCCTGAGCAGCTTTCCCCTTTAACATTCTATTCCTGAGCAGCTTTCCCCTTTAACATTCCATTCCTGAGCAGCTTTCCCCAGTTAACACTCCATTCCTGAGCAGCTTTCCCCGTTTACACTCCATTCCTGAGCTGCATTCCCCCGTTAACACCCCATTCCTGAGCACCTTTCCCCCTGTTAACACTCCATTCCTGAGCAGCTTTCCCCCGTTAACACTCCATTCCTGAGCAGCCTTCCCCCAGTTAACAATACATTCCTGAGCAGCTTTCCCCGTTAACACTGTTCCTGAGCAGCTTTCCCTCTGTTAACACTCCGTTCCTGAGTAGCTTTCCCCCCGTTAACACTCCGTTCCTGAGCAGCTTTCCCCGTTAACACTCCATTCCTGAGAAGCTTTCCCCGTTAACACTCCATTCCTGAGCAGCTTTCCCCGTTAACACACCATTCCTGAGCAGCTTTCTCCCTACTAACACTCCATTTCTGAGGACCTTTCCCACCGTTACCACCTCATTCCTGAGCAGCTTTCCCCATTAACACTCCATTCCTGAGGACCTTTCCCACTGTTAACACCCCCTTCCTGAGGAGCTCTCCCCGTTTGCACTCCATTTCTGAGCAACTTTCCCCCTGTTAACACTCTATTCCTGAGCTGTTTCGCCCTGTTAGCACTCCATTCCTGAGCAGCTTTCCCCTCCCGTCAACACTCCTTTCCTGAGCAACTTTCCCCGTAAACACTCCATTCCTAAGCAGGTTTCCCCCCTGTTAACACTCCATTCCTGATCAACTTTCCCCCGATAACACTCCATTCCTGAGCAGCTTTCCCCGTTAACACTCCATTCCTGAGCAGCTTTCCCACCGCTAACACTCCATTCCTGAGCAGCTTTCTCCCTGTTAACACTCCATTCCTGAGCAGCTTTCCCCTGTTAACACTCCATTCCTGAGCAGCTTTCCCACCGCTAACACTCCATTCCTGAGCACCTTTCCCCCGTTAACACTCCATTCCTGAGCAGCTTTCCCCCTTTAACATTCCATTCCTGAGCAGCTTTCCCCCGTTAACTCTCCATTCCTGAGCAGCTTTCCCCCCGTTAACACTCCATTCCTGAGGGCCTTTCCCACCGTTACCACCCCATTCCTGAGCAGCTTTCCCCCCGTTAACACTCCATTCCTGAGGGCCTTTCCCACCGTTACCACCCCATTCCTGAGCAGCTTTCCCCCCTGTTAACATCCCATTCCTGAGCAGCTTTCCCCCGGTTAACACTCCATTCCTGAGCAGGTTTCCCCCCGTTAACACTCCATTCCTGAGCAGCTTTCCCCTGTGAACACTCCATTCCTGAGCAGCTTTCCCCTGTTAACACCCCATCCCTGAGCAGCTTTCCCCCTGTTAACACTCCATTCCTGAGGACCTTTCCCACCGTTACCACCCCATTACTGAGCTGCATTCTCCCGTTAACATCCCATTCCTGAGGAGCTTTCCCCCTGTTAACACTCCATTCCTGAGCAGCTTTCCCCTCGCTAACACTCAATTTCCGAGCAGCTTTCCCCGTTACCACTCCATTCCTGAGCAGCATTCCCCCGTTAGCACACCATTTCCGAGCAGCTTTCCCCCGTTAACACTCCATTTCCGAGCAACTTTCCCCCTGTTAACACTCCATTCCTGTGCAGCTTTCCCACCGCTAACACTCCATTCCTGAGCAGCTTTCCCCCAGTTAACAATACATTCCTGAGCAGCTTTCCCCGTTAACACTCTATTCCTGAGCAGCTTTCCCCGTTAACACTCTATTCTTGAACAGCTTTCCCCCCTGTTAACACTCCATTCCTAAGAAGCTTTCCCCCGTTAACACCCCATTCCTGAGCAGCTTTTCCCCTGTTAACACTCCATTCCTGAGCACCATTCCCCCTAATAATACTCCATTTCCGAGCAGCTTTGCCCCCGATAACATTCCATTCCTGAGCAGCATTCCCCGGTAACACTCCATTCCTGAGCTGCATTTTCCCTGCTAACACTCCATTCCTGAGTAGATTTACCCCCAATAACACTGCATTCCTGATCAGGTTTCCTTCCCCTTTTAACACTCCATTCCTGAGCAGCTTTCCCCCTGTTAACATCCCATTCCTGAGCAGCTTTCCCCCTGTTAACACTCCATTCCTGAGCAGCTTTCCCCCCTGTTAACACTCCATTCCTGAGCAGCTTTCTCCCTGTTACCACCCCATTCCTGAGCAGCTTTCCCCTGTTACCACTCCATTCCTGAGCAGCTTTTCCCCCTGATAACACTCCATTCCTGAGCAACTTTCTCCCTGTTAACACTCCATTCCTGAGCAGCTTTCCACCCTGTTAACACTCCATTCCTGAGCAACGTTCCCCCTGTTAGCACTCCATTCCTGAGCAGCTTTCCCCCTGTTAACACCTCATTCCTGAGCAGCATTCCCCCTGTTACCACCCCATTCCTGAGCAGCATTCCCCCTGTTACCACCCCATTCCTGAGCAGCTTTCCCCTGTTAACACTCCATTCCTGAGCAGCTTTCCCCCTGTTAACACTCCATTCCTGAGCAGCTTTCCACGTTAACACTCCATTCCTGAGCTGCATTTTCCCTGTTAACACCCCATTCCTGAGCAGCTTTCCTCCTGTTAACACTCCATTCCTGAGCTGCTTTCCCCCTGTTAACACTCCATTCCTGAGCTGCATTCCCCCTGTTAACACTACATTCCTGAGCACCTTTCCCCCTGTTACCACCCCATTCTTGAGCAGCTTTCCCCTCCGTTAACACTGCATTCCTGAGCAGTTTTCCTCCCGTTAACACTCCATTCCTGAGCAGCTTTCCTCCCGTTAACACTCCATTCCTGAGCAGCTTTCCCCCTGTTAACACTCCATTCCTGAGCAGCTTTCCCCCTGCTAACACTCCATTCCTGAGCAGCTTTCCCCCTGTTAACAATCTATTCCTGAGCAGCTTTCCCCCTGCTAACACTCCATTCCTGAGCAGCTTTCCCCCCGTTAACACTCCATTCCTGAGCAGCTTTCCCCCCCTGTTAACACTCCATTCCTGAGCAGTTTTCCTCCCGTTAACACTCCATTCCTGAGCAGCTTTCCCCCCGTTAACACTCCATTCCTGAGCAGCTTTCCCCCCCTGTTAACACCCCATTCCTGAGCAGCTTTCCTCCGTTAACACTCCATTCCTGAGCAGCTTTCCCCCCCATTAACACTCCATTCCTGAGCAGCTTTCCCCCTGTTAACAATCTATTCCTGAGCAGCTTTCCTCCTGCTAACAGTCCATTCCTGAGCAGCTTTCCCCCCGTTAACACTCCATTCCTGAGCAGCTTTCCCCCCCTGTTAACACCCCATTCCTGAGCAGCTTTCCTCCGTTAACACTCCATTCCTGAGCAGCTTTCCCCCCCATTAACACTCCATTCCTGAGCAGCTTTCCCCCTGTTAACAATCTATTCCTGAGCAGCTTTCCTCCTGCTAACAGTCCATTCCTGAGCAGCTTTCCCCCCGTTAACACTCCATTCCTGAGCAGCTTTCCCCCCCTGTTAACACCCCATTCCTGAGCAGCTTTCCCCCCCTGTTAACACCCCATTCCTGAGCAGTTTTCCTCCCGTTAACACTCCATTCCTGAGCAGCTTTCCCCCCCTGTTAACACCCCATTCCTGAGCAGCTTTCCTCCGTTAACACCCTATTCCTGAGCAGCGTTCCCCCCCATTAACTCCATTCCTGAGCAGCTTTCCCCCTGCTAATCCTGCAGGCAGAGGCCTCTCCCATACCCAACACACCAGGCTCGCAGCTTCCCCTCAATCCCACCGCTCTGACTGGCAGCCTCTCCCCTGACAGTGCAGCCTGACATTGAAGTCACTGCCTGCCAGTATCTCACTGACAGCGATCAGCAGGAAGCTCTGCGTCTCTCCTACTGGCTGCGGCCAACTCCGCAGATTCACTCAAACCAGCAGAAATGCTCCCCTTGGCCGGATGTTGGGGCTTTCCTGGGAGGGTGCGGGGTCATGGTGTAATTTAGTTGGCTCCCCTTTCTCTTTCTGTCAAGGCAGTAAGCCAGAGGCTTTGGAGGGAATGGATTTGAACAATCAGGAATGGCATGTTAGTCAGCACAGTCAGTGGCAAGGGGCACTGCAAGAAAGTTACAGTTTCCTTTCACACTATTAAACTGACTTCAATTGAAAAGTTATTTCCTTTGTACATGAATAAGTCTGTCTAAAGGATGTAATGTTCTAATAAGGAAAACCCTACAGAAACTAATTCTGCTTTCAACATGCACTTGTATGCGAATCAGTGTTTCATTTTTAGCCCATTTTAGAAACACCACCACAACATTAAGTGAGGATGTACTACACTCCTTTTGAGTTCAGACTGTAGTCACTTCACATCACTCTCTGTTAAATCTACAGCTGGATAGGTTGAACTTACCAATTAACAAGTGGGGATTTGTGCAATCAAACAGTATCCCACCAATCAGTGAGCCTCCCACATAGCCCAGCGATCGGCCCACAAAGATGTAGGAGATTTCACTTATATTTTTGTCGACATTAGTTGCGAGTTCTTTAAATGTAGGTCCCAAAATAGCAATGCTCATCCCCTGAGAGAGAGAAAATAAAATAAGAATCACTAAACAGTGTAAGTGACAGATAACACAATTTAAATGGATTTCAAGCAGCAGCATTAAGCAGATTGTTCCTGGATCTATTATCTTCCACTTCACAAGGATCTTGTAATCTTCCACAGGGCCTGCTAGTGCCAAGAGGCTAAGTACCAATGAGCTGTTTGCCAAGTTCCTGAGGTGCTCAGAAAAGAAAATTCCACTTTTTGGATCCAGATCAGAAGCAGGGATGCCAACCAGTTTTCCCTGGCTTGCCAATGGAGCCCCAAGGGGGACCTCAGTCTTACCAGCAAACAGGCTTAATCAGCACAACCCCCAGGAGTGAAGCCTTCAATGTGCCATATCGTCAAGGAAGTCACCACAGCAGTCCAACTTTCATTTCTTTCAACATAATTTAAGAGGAAATGGAGAGACTGTTTAGCATCAGCTAGAAAACTGACATCAGTGAAACATTCGCCTGTATTTAAAGTATCATGCTTTAGAAAGGATAATAAGATCATGGGGAGGGGACCAAGGGTTGTCCACTACAATTGATACCATTTACAGGGAGGAATAGAAGCTGGGATTGTTCTCCTTATAGCACAGGGAAAGGGCTAAGAGAAGTTTTTGAGCTTATAATAATTGTCAAAAGAATGAGGGCTGTTACATTTCGAAAGGCACTATCTGACTGGGGCAGTAGAAGCAGCATCCACAAGAACTTTTCAAATCATAGGGGAATATATTTTTGAAGGGAATACATTTGCATGGCTATGGGAGAATGGTGAGATGTGTGTCCAGACTGAACAACTCTCAGAGTTGGCAAAAGAACAATGGGCTAAATGGTCCCTTTCTAAGGGGTGATCATCTAGTCTGCACCAACTGTGGTTCTTGGCCCGCCTGGTAAGTGGATTGCAATCAGCAGACTTTAGAGACTGCTCAAGTTAAATCAGCCTAGAATAAATTCATGTTTAAGGCAAAAACCAATCTGAAGCATTCATAATCAAAACAAATTAGATTTGATCAACTAAACAATTCTGGCAGATTCAAACATATAACAATTGAGGTTATTAATATTTCAAAGTAAGTTATATAATTACATAGTACCTTTCACTTCCCAAAATTCTCCCAAGTTGCTTAACAGACAATTTACCTTTGAAATGCAGTTACTGTTGTTATTCTGACAAGCACAGCAGCTATGTTGCTAGTTAAGGAGTGACAGACGGTGGAAACCCCATCACCCCTCCATTTTAGATAGTGCCACACATCTGCACTGAAAAAGTGGCACTCCCTCAGTACTGCACTAGAGCAGCAACACAGAACATCAGTTCGAAGTCTGAATTGGTGCTTGAACACAATCTTTTGGATGGAGTGTACTATCACCGAGCTAAGTTGGTAGGAATTAAGACTGATCATTAAGTACACCTACCATCAGAAGCCGAATGTGCAGACTTACCTGAATGCTGCCACTCACTGAGGAAAGATGGCTTGCCCTTTACACTGAAGAATACTCTCTGTTGTGATAGACGCTGCAGCACACAAAACACCAACATTGCCACTGCCACTTCCCCAGGAAAACTGCTTCTATTCAGGTCAGGATCACAATTTTGGAATTTCTCCAAATGATGATTATCAGAGTTAATCGGATTAAACCCTACGTTGGAAAGCAAGCTTTTCACTCAGCAGAATGGGAACTGTTGTCAATAGAGCACATGGTTCTTAAGTTCTCCACACTTCGCTACAATAGATTACACTTGTTTTGGAATGTAGAAAAGTTACAGAAACAAAAGGTGATCATTCAGGCTATTGTATCTGTGCTAGCTTGGCTTTAGGAAATTGGCTGGCCCTTGGCTTTTCAGGTTAGAGCACCTCAGGTGCTGACTTTCTGCTGTTATGGAGGGATGCAGCAGAATTAACAAGTGTTGCCAGATTTACAAGGACCTGTCCTGACCATGGTCCTGCAGGACGGCTTCCCCCCATCTCAAGGCAATTCAAATAAAGTCACTGTGCTACCCCGTGACTGAAATACTAACCTTCCCCAAGTAGCAGAAAATAGCCATCTCCAGCAAGAAAGAATCTAACCCCTGACCCTTGACACTCAACGGCATCATCATCATCACTGAATCCTCCCATGATCAATACCCTGGTGAGGGGGGGAGGGGGTTTCAAGGAGGTGAGAGGAAAAACATTTTCACTCAGAGGGTGGTGAGAATCTGAAACTCTCTGCCTGTAGAGGCAAAAACCCTCACAACATCTAGGCAGCATTTAGATGTATACTTGCAATACCCAGGCATTCAGTGCTGGAAAATGGGATGAGAATAATTAGGTGGTTGTTTTTGACCAGTGCAGACTCAATGAGCTCCGTGCTCTAGACCTCAACACCCATTTAATTCCAGAGCTTTCTAAAAGCTTTGTGTTACCCTCTACATTCCAACCGCCATAAATAATGCAAATCCTAGACCTTATCTTCTCTGTACAAGGTACAATATTCAAGGAGACTCTGAAGAGAAAAAGAGAGCAAGTTTGAAAGGCAAGGCAAGCAATATATGACATTAATCTCTGCTGGCGTTATGTACACATTCACCACTCAATACACAACACAGACTTGGCAGCAGTATAGCTGTTATTTGCCTTGCTTGGCCACAACTACAGCTCCTGGATGGTCAGGACTGAAGCAAGAAGTGTCAGGGAACATACCAGAAAGACTCTATCCCTCACACAGTTGGCACTGCACTAGCAATGCTACAACATGATAAATACACAATTAGTTAGTGTAGAAATTATAAGGATAAGTACTGCTAGAGATTGCTGGTAAAATCAGCCAAATCAGTCACCATTTCAAATTAACTAAAAAGCAACTTTGGAAACGATGAGATGGAAAACTGAGTGAAATTAACAGGTGAAATCAAGCTCAATAACACTAGCCTCGCGTCATCTTCAAATCAGCCAGCTGATACCCCAGCAGAGATTAACTCAGCAGTGACGGCAAACTAGACCAAACTCCTTCTCATACGTATGTCTTTGTGCCTCTTATGCAGGATCATAAAACCATGAGGCGCAAGAGCAGAAAAAGGCCATTCAGCCCATCAAGAGTTCCCTGCCATTCAATAAGATTATGGTTGATCTGCCTTTTCCCCATTACCCTCGATTGCCTTACTGACTAAAAACTGGTCTATCACAGCCTTGCACATACTTAATGACCCAGCCACAACAGCCCTCAGTGGTAAAGCATTCCACAGATTCATGACCCTCAGAATAGAAATTCCTCCTCATTTGTCATAAATGTACAATCCCTTCTCTAAGATTATGCCATCCTCTTTTCCTTTCTACCACCATAGCCCACTATGTTTCAATGAGTGCTTTTTGGCTAATAAAGTCACTCTGGGAACCATATAATAAACAGCCATTCAAGATCCCAGCAGAAGGACTATTCAAAACCCACGCTCAGAGACTAGAATCCCTACAGTGTGAAAACAGGCCTTCGGCCCAACAAATCCACACCGACCCTCCAAAGAGTAACCCACCCAGACCCATTCCCCGACCCTATAATTTACCCCTGACTAATGCACCTGACATAGACATCCCTGAACACTATGGGCAATTTAGCACGGCCGATTCACTAATCTGCACATCCCTGGACTGTGGGAGGAAACTGGAACACTCAAAGGAAACCCACGCAGATACAGGGAGAACATGCAAACTCCAAGCAGGCAGTTTCCCAAAGGCTGGAGTAAAACTTGGGTTCCTAGCGCCGTGAGGCAGCAGTATTAACCACTAAGCTACCTTACCACCCCCAATGTACAGGAACACAACGTAAAACTGCAACCTGCTGACTACCAGAGTGCTTGGTAAGTACCTAATCTCACCAAGGGGCTAAGGCTTGAGACAAGGGTGCAGGGGATGGACAACTGGCCTGTTTTCAAAGTAAAGTAAGCTGAAGGGACAAGCAGATCAGCGGAAAACATCAATGAAAGTGCTGTGGGTCAGTGAATGCAACAAGCAAGAAATGTTCAAGCCTTTTTCTCAGCAGGAATCCAAGGCCAACAGCAGAGTCAGGATGAACAAACCTATTCCTCTCCTTGTTCCATTCCTCTGCCAGTTACAACAAAGCTTGGATTTAAAAAGGAAGGTGATACTGAATGTTTTATTTCTGTAAAGCTCAGGGTCAGAAACAGGTCAACCCAGTGACAGATAAAGAACTAGTTTATGAAAACAAACTTGTTTAAGCATAGCTGCGAGGATTATTAACAATATGTAACCAAAGACTTAAAATGTACAAATAGATACAACTACCTTTCTTGTAAAATAACACAGACACACAACCTGCAAGTCTGGGAAAAATAGAAAAACTCTGCAGATTGCTATCTTTTAAAGTGCTTCCGCCATGTAACAGATAGATTCAGATAAACAACATATTCACTGACTGTCCAAATGTTAGTCTGTCACCAAAACAACTATTGTCCTGGATGGTTAGAATATCTGGGCGGCATGGACGAGTTGGACCAAAGGGTCTGTTTCTGTGCTGGGCATCTCTATGACTCCATGTGATGTGAACATTATTATCCATAACTAATCACCCTGGAGAGGGTGGTGGTGAACTGCTGCCACCTTTGGGCTGCTGAGACACCACTGCCCTGTTAGTAAGGGAGGTGCAGAATTTTGACTCTACAGAAGTGATGGTATACATGATATTGTTCACGTCAAGATGCTCTGGGGCTTGGAAAGGAACTTGCAGGTGACAGTGTTCCTTACAGCTTCTAACCTTTTCCTTCTAGCTAGTAAAGGTGGTGGATTTAGAAGATACTAACAAAGGAGACTGGGTGAACTATGGGTTAATGGGTAAAGAGAGTAAATGTTAGCGATGGGACGCCAATGAGGTGACTTCTGGAATCGTTTACGGTGGGTTGACAATGCTTTACCAGAGACAGGTACGGCTGGTTGACAATGCTTTACCAGAGACAGGTATGGCTGGTCGACAATGCTTTACCAGAGACAGGTACGGCTGGTCGACAATGCTTTACCAGAGACAGGTACGGCTGGTCGACAATGCTTTACCAGAGCTGAAAATGTGTTGATGGAAAAGTGCACCAGGTCAGGCAGCATCCAAGGAACAGGAGAATCAACGTTTCGGGAATAAGCCCTTCTTCAGGAATGACGAAAGTGTGTCCAGCAGGCTAAGATAAAAGGTAGGGAGGAGGGACTTGGGGGAGGGGCGTTGGAAATGCGATAGGTGGAAGGAGGTCAAGGTGAGGGTGATAGGCCAGAGTGGGGGTGGGGGCGGAGAGGTAGGGAAGAAGATTGCAGATTAGGAAGACGGTGCTGAGTTCGAGGGATTTGACTGAGACAAGGTGGGGGGAGGGGAAATGAGGAAACTGGAGAAATCTGAGTTCATCCCTATGGCTGGAGGGTTCCTAGGCGGAAGATGAGACGGTCTTCCTCCAACCGTCGTGGTGCTATGGAGGAGTCCAAGGACCTGCATGTCCTTGGTGGAGTGGGAGGGGGAGTTGAAGTGTTGAGCCACAGGGTGGTTGGGTCGGTTGGTCCGGGTGTCCCAGAGGTGTTCTCTGAAACGTTCCGCAAGTAGGCAGCCTGTCTCCCCAATATAGAGGAGGCCACATCGGGTGCAGCGGATGCAATAGATGATGTGTGTGGAGGTGCAGGTGAATCTGTGGCGGATATGGAAGGATCCCTTGGGGCCTTGGAGGAAAGTAAGGGGTGAGATGTGGGCGAAAGTTTTGCATTTCTTGCGGTTGCAGGGGAAGGTGCCGGGAGTGGAGGTTGGGTTGGTGGGGGGTGTGGACCTGACGAGGGAGTCACGGAGGGAGTGGTCTTTTCGGAACGTTGATAGGGGAGGGGAGGGAAATATATCCCTGGTGGTGGGGTCCATTTGGAGGTGGCGGAAATGACGGCGGATGATACGCTGTATATGGAGGTTGGTGGGATGGTAGGTGAGGACCAGTGGGGTTCTGTCCTGGTGGCGGTTGGAGGGGCGGGGCTCAAGGGCGGAGGAGCGGGAAGTGGAGGAGATGCGGTGGAGAGCATCATTGACCACGTCTGGGGGAAATTGCGGTCCTTGAAGAAGGAGGCCATCTGGGTTGTACGGTATTGGAACTGGTCCTCCTGGGAGCAGATGCGGCGGAGACGAAGGAATTGGGAATATGGGATGGCGTTTTTACAGGGGGCAGGGTGGGAGGAGGTGTAGTCTAGGTATAGTAAATGTCCGTGTTGATTCAGTCGCCCGAGATAGAAATGTAAAGGTCTAGGAAGGGGAGGGAGGAGTCTGAAAGTGGATGAACTGTTCAACCTTCTCGTGGGAGCACGAGTCAGCGCCGATACAGTCATCGATGTAGTGGAGGAAAAGGTGGGGGGGGGGTGCTACTCCTTTGGTTTGGAGGAAGTGGGAGGATTGGAAAGAGAAGTTGTTCAGGGTGAGGACCAGTTCAGTCAGTCGAAGGAGGGTGTCAGTTAAAGGGTACTGGTTGGTACAGCGGGAAAGGAAGAAGCGGAGGGCTTTGAGTCCTTCGTGATGGGGGATGGAGGTGTACAGGGATTGGATGTCCATGGTGAGGATAAGGCGTTGTGGACGGGGAAGCGAAAATCATGGAGGAGGTGGAGGGCGTGGGTGGTGTCCCGAACGTAGCTGGGGAGTTTTTGGACTAAGGTGGACAGGACCGTGTCAAGGTATGCAGAGATGAGTTCGGTGGGACAGGAGCGGGCTGAGATATGGGTCGGCCGGGACAGTCAGGTTTGTGGATTTTGGGCAGGAGGTAGAAACGGGCGGTGCGGGGTTGTGAACTATGAGGTTGGAGGCGGTGGGTGGGAGATCCCCTGAGGTGATGAGGTTATGGATGGTCTGGGAGATGATGGTTTGGTGGTGGGAGGTGGGGTCATGGTCAAGGGAGCAGTAGGAGGAGGTGTCTGCGAGATGGCGTTTAGCCTCAGCGATGTAAAGGTCGGTGCGCCAAACTACTACCGCGCCTCCCTTGTCTGCCGGTTTGATAGTGAGGTTGGGGTTGGAACAGAGGGAGTGGAGGGCTGCACGTTCCGAGGGTGAGAGGTTGAAGTGGGTGAGAGGGGTGGAGAAGTTGAGGCGGTTAATGTCGCGGCGGCAGTTGGCTATGAAAAAATCGAGGGCAGGAAAGAGGCCCCAACCTCACTATCAAACCGGCAGACAAGGGAGGCGCGGTAGTAGTTTGGCTGAGGCTAAACGCCAGCTCGCGGACACCTCCTCCTACTGCCCCCTTGACCATGACCCCACCTCCCACCACCAAACCATCATCTCCCTGACCATCCAGAACCTCATCACCTCAGGGGATCTCCCATCCACTGCCTCCAACCTCATAGTCCCACAACCCCGCACCGCCCGTTTCTACCTCCTGCCCAAAATCCACAAACCTGACTGTCCCGGCTGACCCATTGTCTCAGCCTGTTCCTGCCCCACCGAACTCATCTCTGCATACCTCGACACGATCCTGTCCCCTTCGTCCAAGAAATCCCCACCTACGTTCGGGACACCACCCACGCCCTCCACCTCCTCCATGATTTTCGCTTCCCCGGTCCACAATGCCTTATCTTCACCATGGACATCCAATCCCTGTACACCTCCATCCCCCATCACGAAGGACTCAAAGCCCTCCGCTTCTTCCTTTCCCGCCGTACCAACCAGTACCCTTCCACTGACACCCTCCTTCGACTGACTGAACTGGTCCTCACCCTGAACAACTTCTCTTTCCAATCCTCCCACTTCCTCCAAACCAAAGGAGTAGCACCACCCCCCCACCTTTTCCTCCGCTACATCGATGACTGTATCGGCGCTGACTCGTGCTCCCACGAGAAGGTTGAACAGTTCATCCACTTTCAGACTCCTCCCTCCCCTTCCTAGACCTTTACATTTCTATCTCGGGCGACCGAATCAACAGAGACATTTACTATACCTAGACTACACCTCCTCCCACCCTGCCCCCTGTAAAAACGCCATCCCATATTCCCAATTTCTTCATCTCCGCCGCATCTGCTCCCAGGAGGACCAGTTCCAATACCGTACAACCCAGATGGCCTCCTTCTTCAAAGACCGCAATTTCCCCCCAGACGTGGTCAATGATGCTCTCCACTGCATCTCCTCCACTTCCTGCTCCTCCGCCCTTGAGCCCCGCCCCTCCAACCGCCACCAGGACAGAACCCCACTGGTCCTCACCTACCACCCCACCAACCTCCATATACAGCGTATCATCCGCTGTCATTTCCGCCACCTCCAAACGGACCCCACCACCAGGGATATATTTCCCTCCCCTCCCCTATCAGCGTTCCGAAAAGACCACTCCCTCCGTGACTCCCTCGTCAGGTCCACACCCCCCACCAACCCAACCTCCACTCCCGGCACCTTCCCCTGCAACCGCAAGAAATGCAAAACTTGCGCCCACATCTCCTCCCTTACTTCCCTCCAAGGCCCCAAGGGATCCTTCCATATCCGCCACAAATTCACCTGCACCTCCACACACATCATCTATTGCATCCGCTGCACCCGATGTGGCCTCCTCTATATTGGGGAGACAGGCTGCCTACTTGCGGAATGTTTCAGAGAACACCTCTGGGACACCCGGACCAACCAACCCAACCACCCCGTGGCTCAACACTTCAACTCCCACTCCACTCCACTAAGGACATGCAGGTCCTTGGACTCCTCCATCGCCAGACCATAGCAACACGACGGTTGGAGGAAGAGCGCCTCATCCATAGGGATGAACTCAGATTTCTCCAATTTCCTCATTTCCCCTCCCCCCACCTTGTCTCAGTCAAATCCCTCGAACTCAGCACCGCCTTCCTAACCTGCAATCTTCTTCCTGACCTCTCCGCCCCCACCCCACTCGGCCTATCACCCTCACCTTGACCTCCTTCCACCTATCGCATTTCCAACGCCCCTCCCCCAAGTCCCTCCTCCTTACCTTTTATCTTAGCCTGCTGGACACACTTTCCTCATTCCTGAAGAAGGGCTTATTCCCGAAACGTCGATTCTCCTGTTCCCTGGATGCTGCCTGACCTGCTGCGCTTTTCCAGCAACACATTTTCAGCTCTGATCTCCAGCATCTGCAGTCCTCACTTTCTCCTCAATGCTTTACCAGAGACAGGTACGGCTGGTTGACAATGCTTTACCAGAGACAGGTACGGCTGGTTGACAATGCTTTACCAGAGACAGGTACGGCTGGTTGACAATGCTTTACCAGAGACAGGTACGGCTGGTCGACAATGCTTTACCAGAGACAGGTACGGCTGGTCGACAATGCTTTTCTGGAGACAGTGGTGCAGATTTTGAATTCTCCTTTAGGAATCCTCTTCTCACATTGATAACAAGGATGGCAAAGAAAAGAGCAAGAGAGGCAAATTACCCTGTCTGAGGGGGTGTGTTCACATCTAATTTTGTTTTTAGTTCATAAACTGGGTCACGTGCCCTCTCTCTGAAAACACAGTAAACTTGACGTCTCTACCCAAGCAGGTAAAAGTGAGGACTGCAGATGCTGGAAGTTAGAGTCGAGAGTGTGGTGCTGGAAAAGCTCAGCAGGTCAGGCAGCATCCAAGGAGCAGGAAAATCCCCGTTTCGGGCAAAAGCCCTTCATCAGGAATGAGGCTGGGAGCCTCGGGGGTGGAGAGATAAATGGGAGGGGCTGGGGGGAAATTAGCTGAGAATGCAATAGGTGGAAGGAGGTGGGGGTAAAGGTGATAGGTCAGAGGGGATGGTGGAGCAGATAGGTTGGAAGGAAGATTGACAGGTAGGACAGGTCATGAAGGAGGTGCTGAGCTGGAGGGTTAGAACTGGGGCAAGGTGGGGAGTGGGGAAATGAGGAAACTGGTGAAATCCTCGCTATCCAAACAGCTTGTTCTTTGCAAATGCAACATTGTTCTGCTGTAGCCAGTGTTTTGAAAAATTTTCAAAAATGGTCAAAAATTCAACCAATGGTTTCCAAAAAGCGAATCCAATCTAACCAGCTGAAACCACAACCCGCCCATCAGCATTTCTGGGCTGTAATACAGAGTTTTATAAAATCAGCAGAGATATGGATAAGGTGAATGGTAAGTGTCTTTTCCCTCAGGTGAGAGAGTTCAAGACTAAGGGGCATATTTTTAAGTTGAGAGTGAAAAGAATTTAAAATGACAATGGGGAACAACTTTTTTAACACAGAGAGTGGTTCCCAATTGTGGAATGAACTTCCAGAGGAAGTGCTGGGTGCAGGGTACAGTTACAATAGCTAAAACAAATACGTACATGAATAAAAAATATTTGGATGGACAGGGGCCAAGCGCAGGAGGGTGGGTCTGGTTTATTTTGGATTATGGTCGGCATGGACCAATGGTTCTGGTTCAATGCTGTATTACTCTATTGGTTCCAGGAACTTTTGTTAGGAAGCTAGATTGGAGAAGCTGGAAGTGTATTTCTAGAAGGAAACGGAGAGAAGATCTGGAGAGGGTACAGAAGAGATTTACCAGGATGTTGCCAGGTGTGGAAGGTTTCAGTTATAAAGAAAGGCTGGATAGGCTGAGACATTTTTTCACTGGAGCGTAGGAGACTGAGAGGCGACCTTATACAAGTTTATAAAATAATGAGAATTATAGATAGAGTAGCTGTCTTTTCCCTAGGATGGGGGATTTCAAGACTGGGGGCACATTTTTAAGGTGAGAGGAGAGAGATTTAAAAAAGACATGAGGGGCAAATATTTTGATACAGCAGGTAGTTCGCATGTGAAATGAACTTCCTGAAGACGTGGTGGATGCAGGTACAATTACAACATTTAAGACATTTGGATAGAGACATGAATAGGAAAGGTTTGGAGGGATAAGGGCCACGGGCAGGCAGGTAGGACTAGTTTAGTTTGAGATTATGTTCAGCATGGCCTGGTTGGACCGAAGGATCTGCTTCTGTGTTGTATGACTCTATGAGAGATCTGGGCAGTGTCAGCAGGGAGAAACTGTTCCTACTTGTGACAGTATCAATCAATCGCAAGAAAGCACAGATTTAGAGTAATTAGCAGGAACGATGAGGAAAAACATTTCCTCAGAACAAGTGGTTAGTCTGTACTGCACTGTCAAGAAGTATGGAGGAGGAAGGTTCAATTGAGACATTTAAAAATGAATGATATGGCCCTTTGAAATGGAACAATATGCAGGCTTATAAGAAAAAGCAAGAGAATGATACAACATTTGGAGAGCTGGTGCAGTGGCAACTCTACCACTGGTTACAGTACATTTAACAATCCTGTGATTAACCACTGTTTCTGTGTGTTTCCTGCCAGTCAGTTTTGTATACATTTTCACCTTACACTTTCAGTCCCCAAGTTCTAACTTTGCTCACCAGTCTATTGTGTGGCACAATATTGAACACAATTTGGAATACCATGTCCAACACAGAACCAGCCTTGTCCTAATCTACTTTCCATTATCCCACCAAAAGGAGATTAGTTAAACATGATTTAACCTGAATAACTCCACAACATATCTGTGGATTGAATACATATTTGTCTCAATGAATGAATTGTGGACAATAATGCAAATGTGACGCCACTGTTTAAAAAAGGAGGTAGACAAAAGATGGGGAATTATAGACGAGTTAGCTTAACTTCTATAGTGGGAATAATGCTCGAGTATATTGTCAAGGAAGAAATAGCAAGGCATTTGGATAGAAATTGTCCCACAGACGCAGCATGGGGTCATGAAGAGCAGGTCGTGTTTAACTAATCTATTGGAATTCTATAAAGACAGTATGAGCACGATGAACAATGGGGACCCAGTAGATGTGGTATATCTAGATTTCCAAAAGGTATTCGACAAGATGCTGCACAAAAGGCTGCTTCATAAGATAAAGTTGCAAGGCGTTACGGGTAATGTACTAGCATGGATAGAAGATTGATTAACCAACAGGATGCAAGAGTGGGGATAAATGAGTGTTTTTCTGGTTGGCAATCAATGACTAGTGGTGTGCCTCAGGGATCGTTGTTGGGACTGCAATTATTCACAGTTTACATAGATGATTTGGAGTTGGAGACCATGTGTAGTGTCAAAGTTTGTGGATGACACTAAGGAGAGTGGTACGGCAAAGTGTGCAGAGGACTGTGAGACTTTGCAGAGGGACATCGATAGTTTAAGTGAGCGGGCATAGGTCTGGTAGATGAAGTACATATGTTAATAAATATGAAGTCACCCATTTTGTTATGAAAAACAAGAAAAATGACTATTACTTGAATTGCAGCATGTTACTATGCAGAGGGACCTGGGTGTCCTTATGCATAACTCATAGAAGGTTGGTCTGCAGATGCAACAGGTAATTATGAAGGCAAATGGAATACTGTCCTTCACTGCTAAAGGGATTGAGGTTAAAGGCAAGGAGGTTATGTTGCAGCTGTACAGGATGCTGGTGAGGCCACACCTGGAGTACTGCGCGCAGTTTTGGTCTCCTTACTTGAGAAAGGATGTACTGGCACTGGAGGGGGTGCAGAGGAGGTTCACTAGGTTGATTTCGGAGTTTAGAGAGTTGCCTTATGAGGAGAGACTGAGTAGACTGGGATTATATTCATTGGAATTCAGAAGATTGAGAGGGGATCTAATAGAAATATATAAAATTATGAAGGGAATAGATGAGATACACATCGAGAGGATGTTTCCACTGGCGGATGAAACTAGGACAGGAGGGCAAAGCCTCAAAATTAGAGGGAGCAGATTTAGGACTGAATTGAGAAGGAACCTCTTCACCCAGAGGGTTGTGAATCTTCCTCAGTAAATGCTTTTAAAGCTAAGATAGATAATTTTTTGAACAGTAAAGGAATGAAGGGTTATGGTGAGAGGGCGGGTAAGTGTATCTGAGTCCATGAAAAGATCAGCCATGATCTTATTGAACGGCAGAACAGGCTCGAAGGGCCAGACAGCCTACACCTGTTCCTAGTTTTTATGTAAATTGTTGATGAGAGAAGTCCTTGACCTTTACCAACACCACACCGAACATCCTGGCAATCAGCAAACTGCACAGCCCAACCTCTCTGAGGATGCCCACCAACAACAAACTCCCCCTCCCCGTCCCTACCTCCACCCTCCTGGTTTCCCCATCCCCAGGAACCCTAACTGCCTCCTGGGGCCTGGCTGCCCCACCCCCTTACCGCAGATCACTGAACCCCCATTCCCCAAACCCAGGACCACACCCCACCCCTTTGGTCCTCAGAACCATCCCACACCATCCAAGTCCCTCTGACGTCAGGACACCTGCCCCCTTCCTCATCCCCTGAGCTCAGGACTCCCATCATATCTTACCCTGTCCTTTGACCTCAGTACCATCACACCGTCCCGGGTCTCTTTATGTCAGGAACCCAATCCCACATAGACCTTTGACCTCAGGACCCTGCCCCCTGCAGACTCCTGACTTCAGGACCTCCCCCCACAGACCCTTGACCTCAGGACCTCCACTCGCAAACCCATGATGTCAGGAACCCCCGCTCCCCCCCCCCCATCCCTGACCTCAAGACCCCAATCTTTGACCAGAGAAACCCCGCTCCCCCACTGATCCTTGCCCTCAGGACACCCCCGTGGACCCTTGACCTCAGGAATGCAGGACTCGTGACCTCAGTATCCAAACTGCTCCACCCCACCTGCAGACTCTTGACCTCAGGACTCTCCTCCCCCCCCAAGAACCCTTGACCCCAGGACCCTCCCTACCCCAATGGACCCTTGACCTCAGGTCCCTTCTCCCCTCTGACCCTTGACCTCAGGATCCTGCTCTCCCTCTGACCCTTGACCTCAGGACCCTTCTCTCCCTCTGACCCTTGACTTCAGGACCCTTCCCCCCTCCTACTCTTGACCTCAGGACCCTTCCGCTCCGAGCCTTGACCTCAGGAACCTTCTCCCCCTGACTCTTGACCTCATGACCTTCTCCCTCTGACCCTTCTCCCCCTCTGACCCTTGACCTCAGGATCCTTCTCCCCCTCTGACCCTTGACCTCAGGACCCTTCTCCCCCTCTGACCCTTGACCTCAGGGCCCACTCCCCCTGCCCGCACTCACCAGCCCCAGGAAGGCCCCGCACAGCAGCAAGGTGTCGGCACAGCGGCCTCCCCGCCGTGTGGCCCTTGCCCGTATCACCGTGCCCCCAGACCCAGGCTCGGCCCCGGCCCCGGCCCCGGGCCCGGCCTCCTCCCGCCGCCGCCGGCTCTCGAACAGCGTCTCCTCCTCCTCCTCCTCCTCCTCCTCCGGCAGGCGCTGCAGGGGCCGAGCGAACCGAACCTGCTTCTTCCCCGCGGCCGGCGAGGGGCCCCCGGCTCGGCCCGGCATCACCGCGGCGCCCTGCCCCCGCGGGCGGGTGGCCTGTGACCCAGCTGCCGGCTCTCACACGGTCATCACAAACAGCGGCGGCGGCCTCACAGTGTAATCATGACACCGTCCTCTAGCGGCGCCGCCGAGCACGGCCAGTGCGGTGGCTTAGTGGGTTAGTGCTGCTACCTCACAGCCACAGGGAGCCGGGTTCGACTCCAGTCTCAGCTCACTCTGTACATTCTCCTTGTGTCTGTTTGGGATGTCCTCACACAGTGTGCACGATGGGGGTGGATAGCCAACACGGAAATGCAGGGTGACATGGGCACTTCTGGGTAAGGATGCTCTTCTGAGGGTCATAAGGTGGAGGTGCCAGTGTTACACTGGCTTGGACAAAGTTAAAGATCACCCAACATCAATCACTCAACCACAAAAGGGTAATTAGGGAGAGAATGGCGCCCCTCAAAGATCAGCAAGGCAGATACTAAAGGAGTATTTTGCATCAGTGTTTACTGTGGAGGAGGACATGTAGGGAAATAGATGGTGAGATCTTGAAAAGTGTCCATATTACAGAGGAGGAAGTGCTGGATGTCTTAAAATGCATAAAAATGGATAAATCCCCAGGACCTCATCACGTGTACCATAGAACTCTGTGGGAAGCTAGAGAAGTGATTGTTGGGCCTCTTGCTGAGATATTTGTATCATCGATAGTCACAGGTGAGATGCCGGAAGACTGGAGGTTGGCTAAAGTGGTGCCACTGTTTAAGAAGGGCGGTAAAGACAAGCCAGGGAACTATAGACCAGTGAGCCTGTTGGAGGGAATCCTGAGGGACAGAATGTACATGTATTTGGAAAGGCAAGGATTGATTAGAGATAGTCAACATGGCTTTGTGCATGGGAAATCATGTCACACAAACTTGCTTGAGTTTTTTGAGAAAGTAACAAAGGATTGTTGAGGGCAGAGCGATGGACGTGATCTATATGGACTTCATATGGTGTTTGACAAGGTTCCCCATGGGAGACTGATTAGCAAGGTAATATCTCATGGAACACAGGAAGAATGAGCTTTTTGGATACAGAACTGGCTCAAAGGTAGAAGACAGAGGGTGATGGTGGAGGGTTGTTTTTCAGACTGGAGGCCTGTGACCAGTGGGGTGCCACAAGGATCAGTGCTGGGTCCTCTACTTTTCGTCATTTATATAAATGATTTGGATATGAACATAGGAGGTATAGTTAGTAAGTTTACAGTTGAAACTAAAATTGGAAGTATAGTGAACAGCGAAGAAGGTTACCTCAGATTACAACGGGATCTTGACTAGATGGGCCAATGGGCTGAGAAGTGGCAGATGGAGTTTAATTTAGATAAATGCGAGGTGCTGCATTTTGGGAAAGCAAATCTTAGCAGGACTAATACACTTAATAGTAAGGTTCTATGGAGTGTTGCTGAACAAAGAGACCTTGGAGTGCAAGTTCATAGCTCCTTGAAATTAGAGTCGCAGGTAGATAGGATAATAAAGAAGACATTTGGTATTCTTTCCTTTATCGGTCAGAGCACTGAGTATAGGAGTTGGGAGGTCATGTTGCGGCTGTACAGGACATTGGTTAGGCCACTTTTGGAATATTGCGTGTAATTCTGGTCTCCTTTCTATTGGAAAGATGTTGTGAAACTTGAAAGGATTCAGAAAAGATTTATAAGAATGTTGCCAGGGTTGGTGGATTTGAGCTATAGGGAGAAGCTGAACAGGCTGGGGCTGTTTTCTCTGGAGCGTCGGAGGCTGAGGGGTGACCTCATAGAGGTTTATAAAATCATAAGGGGCATGGATAGGGTAAATAGACAAAGTCTTTTTCCTGAGGTGGGGGAGTCCAGAACCAGTGGGTTTAGGGTGAGAGAGGATAGATATAAAAAGGACCTAAGGGCCAACCTTTTCATGCAGAGGGTCGTATGTGTGTGTGAAATCAGCTGCCAGAGGAAGTGGTGGAGGCTGATACATTTGCAATATTTAAAAGGCATGTGGATGGGTATATGAATAGGAAGGGTTTGGAGGGATATGGGCTGGGTGCTGGCAAATGGGACTAGATTAGGTTGGGATATCTGGCCAGCATGGATGAGTTGGACCGAAGGGTCTCTTTTCGTGCTGTACATTTCTGTGACTCTTATCAGGTTATAGTCCAACAGATTTATTTGGAAGTATAAGCTATAGGAGTTCTGCTGCTGCTTCGTCAGGTAGCTAGTGGAGTAGGATCATAGGACACAGAATTTATAGCAAAAGATCATAGTGGCATACACTGATGCAATACAGTATATTGAACAAACCTAGATTGATGTTCAGTCTTTCATCTTTTAGAATGGGTTGCAGGTTTCAATTCATTAATGTGTAAATCCCAGAGCTTCTTTCAAGTCACATTCAGAGGGTCGGCATGGACTCAATGGACTGAATGGCCTGTTTTCGCACTATAAGCACTCTGTAATAATACTCCCCGTGGTGCTTCCTGAAGAAGGACAAAATGAGGACTGAAGATGCTGGAGATCAATGTCGAAAAGTGTGGTGCTGGAAAAACACAGCCGGTCAGGCAGCATCCAAGGAGCAGGAGAGTTGATGATTCAAAGAGCTCATGCTCAAAACATCAACTCTCCTGCTCCCCGACCAGCTGTGCTTTTCCAGCACCACAGATTTCAACTGTTTCCTGAGGAAGCCAGGATGTGGAGGTGCCAGCGTTGGACCAGGTTATAGTCTAACAGGTTTATTTGAAAACACAACTGAAGGAGCAAGGCTGTTGCATTATATAACCTGGTAGGAGCAAGTGAGGACTGCAGGTGCTGGAGATCAGAGTCGAGAGTTTGGTAAAAGCCCTTGCCCGAAACGTCGATTCTCCTCCTCCTCCTCGGATGCTGCCTGACCTGCTGTGCATTTCCAGCGTTATAACCTGGTGTCCTGTGATTTTTGACCTTGTCCTGAGGATGGGTCACTTGACCCAAAATGTTTCCTCTGATTTCCCTTCACAGACCTGCTGGACGTATCCAGCACCCGTAGTTCTAATACTTTTTAATACTTTCTGTAATATGGAGTAATTCAGGACAATAATATTTTATCATGCAGGAATAACACTAAAACAGAGCAAAAATACGCTGTTTACAGAGCAAACCAGCAACACCCGCATCCCAAGGACAAATAAAAATAACATAATTTGCATGTATATAGGACCTTGAACATAGCAACAACATGAACCATAATGTTGTGGTTCACAAGAGCAGCTTGGTCAGTACCAAAAGCTTGGTCAAAGAGTTAAGGAGCTTCCTACAGGAGGAGAGGTGGAGTTGTGAAGATATCTGAGGAGCGAATCCTAGAGCTAAGGGTTTATGCATGGCCACAAGAGGTGGATTTAGCGTAATTGTGCTGTAACACAACTGACTATAAATGAAGGAACTCAGAACTCTTGGAGAGTTACAGGTGGGGAGGGGGGGAGCAGGGTAAGATTATGGGGAGATTTGAAAACAATGATAAGAGTGTTAACGTCAAGCCATTACCAGAGCAGGCACTAATGAAGGTTTGCCATGCTGTGGTACCGGTTGATCTCTTTGGTCCCTCCTCCTAGTTTTGTCGCTGACATCCAGAGAACTTAGTTCACTTTTTCTGGGACAAAAAGACGCACTGAGTTGCTGTGCAGGTTCTGAGTCTCCCTATTGAGGAGGAGGGGGGGGGGGGGTCAGTCGCTGGCGTGCGTTCGCACCCAGGTAGTGACTTTCCACCTTCAGGCTTTGCAGTGATACTGCTACGTTGAGCCTCCTCCGAGATGATGCGCCCCAGCAACGTATGATTTCCGCCAGGTGCATAATCTCAACTACAACACCCAGCTCCTGTTCGTCGACCGTGAGGGTCTGGAGGTTGCCCCCAGGATGCTGCCTGTCTTTTACCAGGACCTGATCACTGGGACATGGTCGAATCGCGTCGCGTCTACCCTTCGCCAGGAGTAGCAGTTGTCGTCAGGGAGCCGTTGCTCAGGAATCCACACCTCCGTACTCACAACTGGTAACATCCTCGCAGGAAATAGGGCAGGCCGGTCAGTACATAGGAACACCGGCTGGGGAAAGGGTCAGTCAGTACGCGGGGCAGCTGGGTGCTGGAAGGCCGACAGCCTGACTGTAGGAAGACAGATTGGGGATGGTTTGGTTAGTACGCAGGGTGACCAGGAGCCAGTGACTGACGACCATGCTGGAGGAAAGTGTGCTGGGGAGGGTCAGTCATTACGCAGGGTAGCCGGAGACTAAAGGCCAACAACCAGCTCGTAGGAAAGCGGCCCAGGGTAGTCCAGTCAGTACACGGGGCGACTGGGAGCTGGGTGGTCGATGACCAGTCTGGAGGAAAGCAGGCCTGGGGAGGGTCGGTCGATACGCAGGGTGGCCAGAGAACAGAAGGCCGACGACTGTCCTGCAGGAAGGCTAGCCGAGGACGGTCTGATCAGCATGTGGTGTGGACTGGTGTCAGATGTCTTTTTTATAGCTATATGGGGACTGTGTTCAATACACAGTTTCTGATTTGATTGCACTGTCCTGCCTGTGTTTGTTACTGTTATCTTTGTGATGAATGGAAGTGGGATTTGAGGTTTGTCCTCATCTCCCTGAAAACTGGTTGAACGGTGGGGTTTGGGGTTTGGCTTTGTTGCCCTTTCCCCTGTATATAGTGGGTTTTTGTGAACTACTGCTTTCTGTTTATTGTTCACTGTATCTTGTACTGTTTAATAAAATAATAAAAAAGGAGATAAACAAAAAAAGCCATGAGAATTTGGAATCTCCTCTGGTGAGGGGATTGTCTCTGAGCTGGCTAGCTAGCTACATTAAATAAAGAGTGACTCGGTGATGGGATACTAGCCTTTGTACAAAGTCTCTTTATTTCAAGGTTTAACACTTGCTCATTCACCTCCTCCATCTTCACTATCCAAGGTCCCAAACACTCTTTCCAGGTGAAGCAGTATTGCACGTGTACTTCATTCGATCTAATTACTGCATTCTCTGTTAACAATGTGATTTCCATTGCGTCGGTGAGACTAAACAGATTAGGTGTTTGTGAAACACCTCGTTTTCTCCACACGAATAGCTCTTACCTTCCAGTAGCGAGCTATCTCAATATATTTATGAAGGTAGGAACGGGAGTAGGGCAGTCAGCCTTTCAAACCTGTCCAGCCATTCAGGGAGATAATGGCTGATCTGTGGTCTAACTTCATCTACCTGCCTTTGGCCCATAGCCCTTTGCTTCACAAAAATATATCTATCTCAGATTTAAAATTAACAACATCAACTGCCATTTATGGAAAAGAGTTCCAATCTTCTACCACCTTTTGTGTGTAGAAGTGTTTCCTAACATCTCTCCTGAATGGCCTGGCCCTAATTTTCAGACCATACCCCCTAGGTCTAGAATGGAAATAGTTTGTTTATCTCCCTGTCTTTTTCTGTTAATATCTTGAAGACTTCAATTAGACCATCCTGTAACCTTCTACATTGTAGATGAAACAGGCCCAATCTACAATCTCTCCTCATAATTAATTAATTCTTGAAGTCCAATGATCACTCGAAAACCTACATAAACCTCCCTCCAAAGACAATATCTCCTTCCAAAGGTATGGTCCCCAAATGTGCTCACAGTACTCCAGGTGGGGTCTCACCATGGTTTTGGATAACTGCAGCATATCTTCTGCTTCCTTGTATTCCAGACCTCTCAATATAAAGGTCAGCATTTCATTTGCTTTCTAGGTTATTTTCTACACCTGTTCATAACATTTTTTGAAGATCTATGCACCTGAACCCCACCAAGTCTTTTAACACCCTCAGTCCAAAATGGATAATCCCACACTTGTTTACACTGAACTCCATCTGCAACACTTTTGCCCATTCCCTAAGTCTATCAATATCCCTTTGTAATTTTATGCAATCATCCACATTTCTACAATGTTGTTGTGTCATCAGCAAATTTGGATTTATGACTTTCTCTGACATTTTCCATGTCCAGCTGGACTGTTACACGATTCCATTCCCGACACAAGCTCAACTGCAAAACCCACCCTCAGGAGACCCTATCTGCCAAATGCAATTTATGTGTTCAGCTAAAACAGGAATGCAATCAGCTCTGCAAGCCTTGAAACTTAGCTTGAAACTAGGAATTGTAGTCTACATTTAGAATGAACTTTATTGCAAACAAAAGGAGAATCTTAATGAGGAATGGATTTCCTCATCAGCATCATGTGGTCAGTCACACTTTCTGGTGAAGAGCTTCATGAAAGGTACAATGTTGTAGTCAGTGATTTTAGTGTTAATGTGTTAAATTTACTGTGTTGTTTCATGAAAATATGATTTAAAGATTAATTGGACTATTGTTTGTGTTAGGAGCTAACTATTTTTGTTTTGATTTTTACTGCTGGCTTTGATGCCTTGACCCTCCCCACCACCACCACCCCGTTTTTTCCCCATAGGCCCCCCTATTTATATTGCATGATTTTCCATAACACGGTGTTGCATGGGAACACAACTACAGAGTTATAGGAGAACTACCTGACATTAATAAATAATGTGAATAATTGAGGCCCTAACATAGCGTACTCATCAGGATATTAGGGTTGGGAAATGGGTCTGGGTGGGTTACTCATCAGAGGGTTGGTGTGGACTTATTGGGCCGAAGGGCCTGTTTCTGCACCGTAGAGATTCTATGATTCTATGGGATCCCTGTGGGACACAAGTGGTCACATTTGAGTATCTTCACATTATCCCTACTTTGTCACCTGCCAGCCAACCAATTTCCCAGCCATGTCAGTAATTTGTCCTCAATTCCATTGACTTCTCCTTTAGCTAACTGTGGGACTTTATAAATGTCTTCTGGAAGTCCATATAAAAAATATCCGTGGACATTCCCCTGTTGGCTAACTCAATAACCGCTTCCAAAAAAATTTCAACGAGCTTTGTCAGGAATGACCTACCCATCGTGAATCCATACTGTCTCTCCCTGATTAACTGAAAATTTTCAAGGTGTTCAGATATCCCATCCTTGAGTATAGACTCCCAACAATTTCCCCATCATAGATGTTAGGCTAACTGCTCTATAATTACCTGATTTTCCTCTTTTGGCCTCCTTAAAAGATGGCATAATGTGCAATTTTCCATTCCAGAGGTATGACTCCTGTATTTAGGGAACTCTGAAAAATTATAGATTAGGGCATCTACAGCATTTTCCCCTACTTCCTTTAGCTCCTTTGAATAGAATCCAGGGATGGTCACAGGGATTTGTCACTTTTTAATTCCACTACTTTCTTCTTTATAGATGTTTTACTCATGTTAATAGTTCCTGATCCACTATTTCTTATTTAAAAATCACACAACAACCAGGTTATAGTCCAATGGGTTGGACTATAACCTGGTGTTGTGTGATTTTTAACTTTGTACACCCCAGTCCAACACCGCAATCTCCAAATCAACACTAGTTCCTTGGCACTTAGAGCAAGTAGCCCTCCTTTTTTATCTCTTTACCCAGAGCCACCTTGTTCTCCTGCTAATATTTCTTATCCTGCGCCTGCTATAATGAAACACAACACTAACTCAAGGAACAGCACCTCATTATCCACTTGGGCATCTCATAGACACTCAGACTCAATAATGAACCCCTAATTTCCTTACCTGACGTCAGGCTACTTGTCCTCCACTTCCCTTACATATTTTTCTCCCACAATCCCCAATAGACTTGTCTTGTTTGCATTTTTTTTCTCACTTTGCTCACACAGCGAAGACCCATTTTAATCCATCCCCACCTTAATTTACTCCCATTTTACACCTCTATTACTCTTTCACTCCCTTTGTCTTCAGCATTCGGCCTTCACTTCCATTGTCCCTCCTCTGCCCTGGTCAAAAGTATTTTAAAAAACACAATTTTCCAACCTTTTTCAGCTCCAAAGAAGACTCATTTCAGACTCGAAATGTTAATCCTTTTAAATTGCTCAACAGATGCTGCCTGATCTGTTCAGTGTTTTCTCAGTTGCCTCTGATCAGACCCACGGAGCCAAGATCCACGAACCTGTGCTTCTGTGTGACTCAGTGACCCCAGCAAATCTGAGGTAACATTAAGAATGTAGGAACACAAAACTAGGAAGAGGAGTAGCAGTTCAAGCCTCCTCCACCATTTAATACGATCATGGCTGACCTCATCTTGGCTTCAACTCCATTTTCCTACCCACTCTCCATAACCCTTCAACCTGTTACTAATTAAGAATTTGTCTATCTCCTCCTCAAATATCTCAATGTCCCAGCATCCACCACACTCCAGGGGAGTGAAGTCCACAGATTCACGACCATTCGAGAGGAGTTTCTCCTCATCTCTGTTTTAAATCTGCTACCCCTTACCCTAAAACGATGACATCTCGTTCTAGATTGCCTCACAAGAGGAAATATCCTTTTCAAGTCTCCGTTGTCGATCCCTTCAGCATCTTTCATATCTCAATTAGATCTTCTCTCGTTTTTCTAAACCCCAGAGAGCACAGAGAGAGATACACACAAAAAGTATAAATCATTATGTAACATCGTCCTAAAATGTCCCTCTGCCAAAGAAGCTTATTTGAATTGGTCATTCTTGTAAACTGCTTGTCGCTTATTTATACAGTGAGACCCACAGACTGCAACAAGATGAACAATCAGACCATTCGTTCTTAGTGATGTTGACTGAGAGGTAATTGTTGACTAATCTATTGCGGTGAGAGAAAGTGAGGTCTGCAAATGCTGGAGATCAGAGCTGAAAATGTGTTGCTGGAAAAGCGCAGCAGGTCAGGCAGCATCCAAGGAACAGGAGAATCGATGTTTCCGGCATAAGCCCTTCTTCAGGAAGAAGGGCTTATGCCCGAAACGTTGATTAATCTATTGCGGTGCCTGCTCATCTCCAAAAGTCAAATAGAATCATTCGCACCAGTGTCCCTCGATCAAAATCTGAGAACTCCCCACCCCGAACCACCTTCTCAAAGGCAATGAGACATGGGTTGTAAATGCTGACCCAGCCCATGGAGACCACAACTGATGAAAGAAAAGCTAACAAGCATTAATTAGTCTTTACGTTGTGATCAGATTTATACAAGTAAGAAAAGACGGTGCAGCTATTTAAAAATGTTGCACTTGGTTTTCCTGCTCACTATGGGGCCCCTGGGTCAGCATCAGCTATGGATCTCAAGCAGACACTTGGCAGCAGCTCCCTTTGCGAGAGCGTGCTGACCCCATGACAGAGTACTTTCACAAATCACCCCTATTGAGGCCTTCGCCAAAGTAACTGGCTGTCCAACATGGGAAAATTCCAGTGCAGTGGGAATGGATTGGGAACCACCTTGACATAGTGCCCCTTCATCCACCTTCCTGGCTCCCCATCCTCTTAAAGCCTATTTCCAATGGTTTGGAAACTGCCCGGCTCCAGGATAACTCCATACAACCCTGCCACGGTGGACGCTGCAAGACTTGTCAGATTGTGGACATAGATACCGTTATTACGCGTGGGAACACCTCCCACTGTGTACATGGCAGGTACTCATGTGACTCAGCCAACATTGTCTATCTTATACGTTGCAGGCAAGGATGCCCGGAGGCAAGGTACATTGGGGAAACCGAGCAAAGGCTACGACAACGGATAAATGGGCACCGCACAACAATCAACAGACAGGAGGGTTCCCTCCCAGTTGGGGAACACTTCAGTGGTCCAGAACATTCAGCCTCGGACCTTCGGGTGACCATCCTCCAAGGTGGACTTCGGGACAGGCAGCAGAGGAAAGTGGCTGAGCAGAATTTGATAGCTAAGTTCGGTACCCATAGGGAGGGCCTCAACTGGGTTCATGTCACATTACAGGTGATCACCATTGCACTACACACACACACAGATATTCTACACACACACACACACTCTCACATACACACAGACACAGGTACACACAGATGCGTACACAGACACCCATACATACCCTTATAGACACACACACTTCCACACATGCACCCCCTCACAGACTTAAGACACTCTGCACTCACTACACACACACACACACACTTTCTCACACTCACAACCCCCACCCCAGACAGACACACACACACAGACAGACAAAGACCCACATGCACACATATTTTGTGTGGTGAATTTGTACTTGCAGAGTTACCATAAGACCATAAGACATAGGAGCAGAAGTAAGGCCATTCGGCCCATCGAGTCCACTCCGCCATTCAATCATGGCTGATGAGCATTTTAACTCCATTTACCCGCATTCTCCCCGTAGCCCTTAATTCCTTGTGACATCAAGAATTTATTAATTTCTGCCTTGAAGACATTTAGCGCCCCAGCCTCCACTGCACTCTGTGGCAATGAATTCCACAGGCCCACCACTCTCTGGCTGAAGAAATGTCACCATATTTCTGTTCTGAATTTACCCCCTCTAATTCTAAGGCTGTGTCCACGGGTCCTAGTCTCCTCACCTAACGGAAACAATTTCCGAGCGTCCACCCTCTCCAAGCCATGTATTATCTTGTAAGTTTCTATTAGATTTCCCCTTAATCTTCTAAACTCCAATGAATACAATCCCAGGATCCTCAGCCGTTCCTCATATGTTAGACTTATTGCACTTTGCTCTTTCCACTTTGCTCAAAAACTGCATACATTCATGTAGAACTCTGAGCTCAAAAACTGCATGAATTTATGTAAAACTCTGTTATCTCACTTTTTAGATTAGAATCAATCTAAACATCAGGTCATAGACAGAGAACACAGGGGGCTAACACCTTCAACATATTGTCTAGCTATCACCATTGTTAACAGCTAACCCAAGAATGCAACTTTAAAAAAAAGGGTTTGTGATTTACACATGAAAGAAGTGAAACTATCACTATATTCTAACAGATGAAAGGCTTGACAATCAATTTTTCAATGTATAATTTCAGTTACATCACACTGCAAATTGTTGCTATAAATTCTGTGTTACGATCGAGCCCTCCACAATCACCTGATGAAGAAGCGTCGCTCCAAAAGCTAGTGTGCTTCCAATTAAACCTGTTGGACTATAACCTGGTGTTGTGTGATTTTTAACTATTTCCAATGGAGCAGGGAAGATTTAGTCCATTGTAAGAAATCTGGTGATCTATGGGATCACGAGGTAGTGACCACTAGATGGCGACCACTGACTACCAAATGGTGTCTCAAAGACCCTCTCATTAATGTACTATTCTGTAGCATTTGAAAATTAGTGGAGAGGTTGATGCATTTACTTTCTGTTGTTACTGGTTCTTGATTGAAGCTATAGGACTGCCAGTTTCCAGGCAATTCTTCTTCAATATATGTGCATACAGCATTAATGAGTTGTGCAGATTTAATTTAACTTGGGAATATACAGAAACTGAAGAAGGGCTTATGCCCAAAACTTCGATTCACCTGCTCCTTGGATGCTCCCTGACCTGCTGCGCTTTTCCAGCAACACATTTTCAGCTCTGATCTCCAGCATCTGCAGTCCTCACTTTCTCCCCTAAATGTAAATTAACTTGTGACAATACACTGAGTATATAAGGAGCTTTGTGGATGCAGCATTCAAACAATTCTAGTTAAAGGAAGGAGAATGTACCCAAAATCACCTTGATCCTAATGCCCATTTTGTATGTGGGTGCATCCAGCTGTATGTACACCCTCCATGCTCTACTGTCTGTTCACCAGGACACACACCGAGACAAACATCAGCTGCCCAGGAGGACCATCAACTCGGCGAAAGACGCTCTTTGGTCTGTTCACAATGTGCTGGTCTTCAAGACCAAGAAATTGATCTCGACTAAATAGAAACATGGATATACAGCACAGAAACAAACCCTTCAATCCAACTTGTCTATGCCAGCACTTGGCCCATATCCCTCTAAACCCTTCCTATTCATATACCCATCCAAATGCCTCTTAAATGTTGCAATTGTACCAGCCTTCACCACTTCCTCTGGCAGCTCATTCCATACACACACACCACCCTCTGTGTGGAAAAAGTTGCCCCTTGGGTCCTTTTTAAATCTTTCCCCTCTCACCCTAAACCTATGCCCTCTAGTTCTGGAGTCCCCCACCCCAGGGAACTGACTTTGTCTGTTTACCCTATCCATGCCCCTCATGATTTTAAAAACCTCTATAAGGTCACCTCTCAGCCTCTGATGCTCCAGCGAAAACAGCCCTAGTCTATTCAGCCTCTCCATGTAGCTCAAATCCTCCAACCCTGGCATCATCCTTGTAAATCTTTTCTGAATCCTTTCAAGTTTCACAACATCCTTCCTACAGGAGGGAGACCAGAATTGCACGCAGTATTCCAGTAGTGGCCGAACCAATGTCCTGTACAGCCGCAACATCACTTCCCAACTGACCAATAAAAGCAAACATACCAAACGCTGCCTTCACTATCCTGTCTACCTTGGACTCCACTTTCAAGGAACTACGAACCTGCACTCCAAGGTCTCTTTGTTCAGCAACACACCCCAGGACCTTATCTTTAAGCATATAAGTCCTGCCCGGATTTGCCTTTCCAAACTACAGCACCTCACGTTTATCTAAATCCAAACCCTATCTGCCACTCCTTGGCATATTGGCCCACCTGCTCAAGATCCCATTCTACTCTGAGGTAACCTTCTTCGCTGTCCACTAAACATTGCATATTCCAAGATCCAGGACTATGTGCTGAGGGACACACTGAAGCTTGGAGCAGCTTCCACCAAGGCACAGTGGGGGGAAAACCATTGCCTGACATCATCCTGCTGAAGTTAAATGAGGGTCTGTTCAGTTATTGGACCTTCTTTGTGCTTCAATGCATATAAATAAAGTCTTGTGTGTGTAAGAGATATGCTACAGTACAGAACTGAACTGCATTTCTGACTATGGCACTCCTTGTTCTGGAAGACCAGCAAGTTTCAAGCGGACCAAAGAGCACCTTTCACTGAGTTGATGGTCCTCCAGATACAGTTTTATTTTAATAATATATTTTTATTAAGAAAAGATAGATTTTTAAATATTACAACAAATTCAAATATTCAAAACAGTACAAAAATAGTTCAAAACTAAACCCAAATAATAAAAAAAATTCCCCAACCCACCCTCCTATATGAATGTATAAACATATATAGAGAAGTATAAAATTTTAAAAAAACTAAACTAGCTATTTAACTAAATACCTAACAACAAACAAATAAATAGTAATAACAAAACACTCATACATTCACAGTTCCTCCTCCCTGGATATTGGGCTCATGAAACACAATCGTTACGGCTATATAAAAGCCCTTATTAGTGTGGCAGATAAATCTGTATCCAGGTATTTCAAAAAGGGTTGCCATGTCTTGTAAAAATTCTCAGTTTTGTGGTCTACCATATTTGTGAGAAAATCCAGGGGATATACTCCATAACAATCTTCCGCCAACCCGACAGGCCTGGGGGGGTTTCTGATATCCAACCTAGCAAGATATTCTTCCTTACACAGAACGTAAGAATATTGAAAGGGTTTTTCTTATGCGCGTCTGCAGGAAGTACAATGGGTAGGCCCAAAAGGAGAGAAATAGGGTCCTTCTCCACCCCTACATCTAAAATGCTCCCCATTGCACCCACCACAGCGCTCCAATACGTTTGAAGCCTGTCACAAGACCAAAGACAATGGGTAAGAGTACCCGTACAGACCTTGCACTTGGGACATGCTGAAGATACCCCTGGTTTAAATTTTGACAAATGGTCTGGGGCTAAGTGAACCCTGTGGAGAATCTTTAACGTAAAGCATGGGTCCTATTGCAAATTGATATCTTCCTTGCATTCCCCCAAATATCCTCCCATGCCTCTGTAGAAACCTCAACACGCAGCTCTCTTTCCCACATCTTGCAGAGTCGATCAGACTCATCTGAGGTGGCACCCCCTAATTGGTGATATTGAGTACTGACAGAGAGTGTACTCTTAGCCCTTAGTACCCCTCTTTCGATGTCAGATTTGCAGGGATCAGTCAAAAGTGTGGGGTTTTTTTTAAATAAAATCCCTAACTTGAAAAAAACGAAAGAGGTCTCCATTAGGTAACTCGTACTTCCATACTAACTGCTTAAAGGACATCATTACATCTCCCTCAAATAAATCACCCATGCAAGATATACCCCTAGCTGTCCAACATTTAAATCCTGAATCTATCATACCCGGTTGAAAACCCGGCATACCCACTAAAGGTGTAAACAAAGATGTTTTGCCAATATTACCTTCCCTCTGCCGAATTGCCCTCCATGCTTTAACAGTATTGATGACTATTGGGTTATGGCAATATTCCCTAACTGTCCTCACCTTGTCCAAAAACAGCAAACTGGTAAGGGGGCACCTTGCCTGGGAGACTTCGATATCTAGCCATATTGAAAGAGGGTCCCCACAAACCCAATCACTTACGTAGGTCAAAAGCGAGCTTAATTGGTAATTTTTAATGTCCGGAAGGTCTACTTCCCCCAATCTGTGAGGCGACTGCAGTTTGGCTAATTTAATGAGGGGCCATTTACAGTGCCAGATAAAGGAGCTGAACCAACTGTTCAGTCTCCTGAGTGTTTGTTTATTGAAGATCAGGGGGAGCATCCGTATAGGGTATAGCAAACGAGGGAGAATATTCATCTTAATAAGGGCTATCTGACCCAACCATGAGACTGGAAGTGCCTCCCATCTTTGGCGATCTTGTTCAATTTTTTTAAATAATTGAGTAAAATTGGCTTTGAACAGCCAATCCAGAACTGGAGTAATGAATATGCTCAAATACACAAAACCCCCCGTGACTACCTAAATGGGAATCTATAGTCACTCTGAAGAGCCAACTCTTTTGTAAGGCCACCCATCGGCATAGCCTCTGATTTAGCAAAATTAATCTTATACCCTGAAAAAGGCACCAAACGCGTGAATGCATTGTATCAGGCAAGGCACTGAGACTGCTGGATTTTTCAAGAAAATTAGAACATCGTCTGCATACAGCGAGATCTTATGTAATTTTGACCCCACTTCTGGAGCTGATATATTGAGATCCCCACGAATGGCCTCTGCCAACGGTTCAATCACCAACGTAAAAAGTAATGGTGAAAGGGGACAGCCTCTAGAAATATAAAAATTGCTTGATCGTACCCCGTTAGTAATGACCACAGTGAGAGGTACACTGTAGAGAACCTTTATCCATCTAATGAAATCTTTGACCAGATCAAACCAGTCCATAGTATAGAAAAGGTACAGCCACTCAACTCGGTCAAATGCCTTCTCTGCATCTAAAGAAATCACCAATCCCTGTATTGACTGCTGTCGGCATGCTTGAATTATGTTAAGCAGCCTCCTAACGTTATTGGAGGATCTGCGACCCTTTATGAAGCCCGTCTGATCCTCTTTAATAATAGAAGGTAACACAGTCTCCAGCCTTAACGCAAGAGCCTTAGAGAGGATTTAAGAGCGAGATGGGCCTGTATGAAGCAGTCTTCCGGATCCTTCCCTTTTTTAAGGATAAGTGAAATATTGGCCTCTCTCAGAGATGGTGGGAGACAAACATGACTGTATGAATCATTAAACATATTCAGCATCGGGCCTGACAGTATACTTATAAATTCCTTATAGAATTCACTGGGAGATCCGTCAGGACTGGGCGCCATTCCGCTCTGAAGCTGCCTCACAGCTTCCTGCACTTCTTGCTCTGATAGTGGGGCATTGAGAAAGGACTGTTGTTCGGGAGTCACACCCGGGAGCTTCAGATCTCTAAAAAAGGATTCCATTTTGGCCTGCCCCTCCTCACAATTCTCAGATTGATATAACTTAGAGTAGAATCTCTGGAACGCCACATTAATCTTTTTAGAATCACATGTTAGATTCCCAGACCCTTCCCTAATCGCTGTAATGGTTTGTGGGGCACTTCTCTTTCTGGCTATGTATGCTAAGTATTTGCCTGGCTTGTCACCATGCTCGTATAACCTTTGCTTTGCAAAAGCCAGCTCCTTCTTTGCAGTCTGCGTGAGCATGGAATTTAGTGCAGACCGCAGTGCCGTAATCCTCTGTAGTTTAACCAACAAGGGTCTGTCAAAATAGGCCTTCTCGGCTGCCTTCAACCGTGCTTCAAGGAGACGTTGCTGCTCACCCTTCTGCCGCTTCCTACTTGTGGAATATGAAATAACTAACCCTCTGGCATAAGCTTTGGCACTTTCCCAGAGAACAGATGAGCTATCAACTGAGCCTATGTTGATGTCTAGGAATGCCCAAAATTCCCCAGAGAAATACTCCACAAACCTACTGTCAATGAAAATAAAGGGGTCCATTCACCAGTACCTTGAATCCACTGTAACATCCTTAATTTTAACCATGAGATACACTGGAGCATGATCAGAGATGGCAATATTACCAATCGTACAAGATGCCACCAGATCCAGGGTTACTGCAGGAGTCAGAAAAAAAATCAATCCTCGTGTGACATCTGTGCGGATTGGAGAAAAACGTGAAATCCCTACCTGTAGGGTGGAGACACCTCCAGACGTCCACTAACCCTAATTCCCCACACAGACCCACTAACTGTTTAGTTTGTGCAGAGGGTATCGAGGGACCTTTAGGCAATCTGTCTATTGTGGGGTCCTTGAGGCAGTGAAAATCTCCCCCTATAATGGTGTGCCGAGGCTTGAGACTTATCAGTTTAGAAAAAGCATCTACCAAGAATTTAAGAGAATGAGCTGGAGAACAATAAACATTTAAAATACCATATTCTTCCCCATTTATCAAGGTTTTAAGAATTACAAACCTCCCGTATATGTCTTTAACATATTCCAACAATTTAAATGAGAGATTTTTCCTAACCAATATAGCCACTCCTCTACTTCTGGTATTAAATGATGAAAAATAAACTCAGTCAAAGCCATTCTGCTGTAATTTCGGATGCTCCTTGTCACCCAGATATGTCTCCTGTAACAAAGCAATATCCACCTTCTCCTTTCTAAGACTCAAGAGTACCTTCTTCCTCTTAATTGGTGAGTGACTTCCCTTGATATTCCAGGTACACCATCTAATCAAATCATTAGCCATAATCTTCTGCAATTACATTTAAATTCCAGAGAGGAGGAACCCGAACTACAAATTGCTGAGCCTTAGTGTCACATGGTCCACCAAATATAAAAACTACATAAACTAAAACCACTACATTTAACAAACATACAAAATTATTAAAAATAAAAAACAACAAAAACCAGAAAACAAACCAACATATAAAGCACCAATAGCGCTGAGTTGGGGAACTCACCCCCTGCCCGGAGGGGCAACTACCCGTCCTGAACTGCCCATAAATAGGCATCTAACCATCTCAACCACCTTCGCTTCTCCCAGTTAGAGCCGCATCGCAAGCACAAGCTAAAAAGAATAAACACCCCATAGAATATCAATATGAATAAAAAAAAAACATTCTTTCATTTAAAAAAGGGGGAATAATTACCCCACCATCCTTTGGTATGTCCTAACTTAGAAATTTAAAATGTACATCTTAACCACCGCCAGACGTAGTTCGAATCAAATTATTATCAATTGAGGAAAAAAAAGGGGGAAAAACAAAGCTCCAACCGGATTTCCTCCATTTCTTTTACAGAATGATAAACACATACCCAAGCAACAATATTTATACTCACTACAATTGTTTAAATTAGGTTAGTTTGTCCACAAAGTCTCTTGCCTTCTCCAATGTGTCAAAGAGATGCATGGATCCATCTAAGGCCATCCGAAGCACTGCCAGATATCTCAGGGAGTACTGAATCCCAAGCTCCCTCAGTCTTCTCTTGACACCGTCATACGATTTTCGGTTCTGGATCACCGCCGCTGAAAAGTCCTGAAAAAATATGATCTTAGACACCTCGTAAATTAGGGCCTTTGGATCCTTCCCCTGGCGTCTGGAAGCCTCCATAACTCTCTCCTTATCCCAGTAATGATGGAACCGCACCAGGAAAGGACGAGGGCGTTGACCCAGACCCGACCTCCGTGCTGCGATCAGGTGAGCCCTCTCTATCTTCAATCCTCTCATGCCAGTCTCCAAGTCAACGAATTTCAGAAGCCAATCTTCAACAAATTCCGCAGGCCGCTCACCTTCCTTACCCTCAGGCAGACCGATGATCCGAATGTTTTTTCTCCTACCCCTGTTTTCAAGATCATCCGCAGATTATGAATCTGCGTCTTCAGGGCTTGGATCTCTTCCTTGAATGAACTGGCATCAGCTTCCACCACTGTGACCCTGTGCTCCATCTCATCCATCCTCTTTTCCAGGTCTCCCAGCTGCTCTCATGCTTCTGCAGCATGAGAGAGACTGGAGCCAGCTTCTCTTCAATCTGTTTCCCCAGCATCTCGCGAGATTTCGAGAGCTGGTTCACCAGGTCCTGGAGAGTAATCGGCTCCGAGGCTGCTGCAGGCTGAGCTGCAGACCCGGCCTCGGATGCTCCTCCTCCCTTTTTAGGCATTTCTGGACAGCTGAAAATACAGGTAAGTCAATTTTTAAATGTTTCTTGGGGATCCACAATCTTTCCAATGCCCCAAGAAATCCTGATGACCTGGGTTGGGTGGGTTAAAGGACCGTCCTGCTCCTGCTGCGATGCGAAGCTCTGCAGTGTGATCTTCTCAGATCGCCGCCATCTTAGATCCCCCCTCCAGATACAGTTGATGTTTGTCTCAGTGTGTGTCTCAGAAACACAGTTCCTCATCACAGAGCTGCTCAGGACAAACCTCAACAAAAGTCACTGCATCTTCCTCCAAACTTCCTTTGCAAAGGCATATTCCAGCAGGAGATGGGTGACAGTCTCAACCGTCACTCTTGCCTCAATTTAGCTTGGCTTGCAAGGCCAGTTCGATCTGGTCGCAGATCTCAAGAGTCTGCACATTGTCAGTGAGTCCAAACAGAAAACAGATACACCACGCGCTCTAGGTTGCTTGGCTTACACTAAGTTGTCCTAACCTTCTCCACTTCTCCATTTGCAAAGCGAGGTGTTGGGTAGAGAATGGACCGTTGGCATCCACCTTCAAGATTATCTTGACCTGTCAGTTATTGGTCTTGATTCCAAGTGGATCCACTGTGTTTGTGTTGCTTCCATCCAGCTATAAGTCTCTGCCAAAGAATATGAGCATGTCAGCCACAGACATTGGTGTTTTACAGCATATTTTGCTTTGACTAAATGGGATTATCTGGCCATGATCAGACTGCTGTTTGTGGAGGGGTACTGTGCGGGAATTGTCTGCCTTCTTTCCTACATCACACCAATTGCTATGCTTCAAAAGTGTTCCATTAGCAGTAAAGCACATTAGAATGTGTGGGAGGTCACGAAAGGTGCTATATATATAAATGTACACCTTACTTTTGTTGTTTTCACTCAATGAGTGGAATGGTTTTCTTCTGTGCAGAGTGAGTCCACTCCTCTCGGAGCCAAGAACCATCAATACAACACTGCATTTCTCCACAACTTCCCGAATTTCATTCCTTCTCATTGAAATCACTGGTTACTTTTGTTTTCTTTCTTCCCCTTTCTTCTCAAAAGATGAGCAATTTGAGGCAATAAACACATCATGTTCTGCCACTTGCTCAGTAACCAAAGGTTAACCCAGGTTGGGATACCTTTGAGCCAGGTACCTCTGTTTAGAGGCTACCAAAATTGTCATTGTGTGTCCAGTACAGAACACAGACAACATGGCTATCGTTCTCTGTGGGTGTTGTTTTACTTGGTGTTTGTTCTAAGGCTATGAAGTTACAAGCTGTATTCTGGCTGTTTACTGTTCTTGTTTCTTAACTGTACTTGGCGTGCAATCAACAGTGTGCATTTCATAGTGTTTGAAAGTGAAGCACAATGAACTGTGACCGTAAGTAATGGTGTTCTGAACTTTGGAATCTAGCTGCTCTTGCACTCCTGAATCTGTGTCAGCTGGAAGTCTGCTCAGGGAGCAGTGTTTACAATGGGTTACCCACCTCAGTGCCAGTTCCCATGGTGCAGTGTGAGAGAGCCGTCTTGTGAGGTCAACTCCTTTAAAGATCTCAGTCATGCTCCCACTGATTAGCAGATTGTCCACTGGTCGGAGGTAGACAGAAAGGAGAGGCAGGGAAAGAAAATCAGCATTTTCAGCTGCGGGTAAGTTGCTGGGTAGCTCTGTCATTATTTAGGCAAGGAAACAATCCTGGGCACAATACCCCTGTTTGTTAATTGGCTAAAATAGCCTAGAGGAGCTCTAAAGAAAAATGTTCATGGACTCGCTAGAAGGGTAGGCAACAAGGTTGAAGAAAGGATTTTATTTTGTTGCATGCCTCCATTGAAACCTCAGTCTGGAATGTATTTCCAGAACACTGCTGAGGCACTGCAGGAGGGACACTTAGTTTCCGCTAGGGTCCTGGTAGCAATTCCTTTAGTATTTCAGAAAGGGATTGTCTTCAAGCATTGCAAAGTTTGAGAATCCAGTTATGCCATGGCAAACTAAGGTGCAATGCAGTGTTAGATAACATTAGATTTTTACACTCATCAATCAAGTTTCATATTAAATGGAGCTCAAGACCTGAACTTTCTGTGGGAGCTTGACCAAGTGCTGCAACTGTGCAGGGTTTAGAGATGCTCATTCCTGGAAAATTGTGTGCAGTTTTACACTCCATGTTTATAGCATTGAAGGAACTGTAAGCTGACCAGATTGTTTCCTGAGTTGAGACAGTTGTCCTACCACCCAAGGTCTGCAACTTGCATTTTTGAATTATGACTCCTTAAGGATTGATTTGCGGAATCTAATCTTGATTTATGAAATCTATTTCACTGATGATCAAATCACTGTCATTCAATGATAAGATGCAGTAGCCACACGTAGGCCGTTCGGCCCAGCACTCTGCTCCAACATTGAATGAGACCATGGCTGACCTGATGACCAACCCCACATTCCTACTGCCATGGGTACAGGTGGTGGAGGGAGTGAATGTTTCGGGTTACGGTGCCAATTAAGTACAATACCAAGCTTCTTGAGTGTTGCTGAGGCTGCACACATCCAGGCAAGTGGACAGCATTTCACCACACACTGAGGGAACCTTCTCTGGACTGTTACCAATATAGTTTCCTTAGATAAGGAGACCGACAATGTTCACAGTATCCTAGGTACGGTTTGACTGATGCCTGGTGCAGTTTTAGAGCTATGCCTTGTGGTTAGTGAAGAGGCTTTGAAGAGTCAAGAGGTGAGTTATTTGCTGCAGGGTTTCTAGCCTTTGACCTGGTCTTGTAGTCACAATGTTTATATGGCTAGCCTGTATAGTTCAGTTTCTGGTTAACCCATCAGGTCCAGTGACTAATGGCCTTTAGTCCCACTGTTTTCCCTAGTACCTTTTTCTCCAGTGGTAGTTATTGTATTTATTTCATGTCCCATTTGGCACTTGGTTTAAAATAGCAACATGAGTAGGCCATTCAGCCCCTTAAGCCAGTTCCTTCATTCAATGAGACCATGGATGATGTGTAACCTATTTATGGAGTGCTACTGTGATGACTGATGCATTGTATTTATTCAATTCCTCTGCCATTTCCTGGTTCCTCATTATTATTTCCTCAGCCTTATTCACTAAGGGGGCCTAAGTTTTCTTTGGTCTTTCTTTTCCTTTTTGTGTAATTAAAGAAGCTCTTACATTCCATTTTGATATTACCTGCAAGTTTGAACAAGTTTGTTTTCACCCTCTGTTGCTTTGGAGTTCATCTTTTGTTGTTTTTTTTATATTTCTTTCCCAATTCTCTGGCTTACCACGAATTTTTGCTGCATTGTTTACTTCTTTGTTCCAATTTGATACTATCTTCCATGAATTCTCTTCCTCACTGGCATATATCTTAGCTATAAGTCATAATCCATTTTCATAAACATTTGTCATTGTTCATCAAATATCTTTTATGCTGAACTAATTTCCCAATCTATCCAGTCACTTATCCCCTCATTCCTTTATAATTAGACTTGGCCTATTAGCAGAGAGGTTTACTGTAATGTTTCCTGCCTGAGAGCAAGTAACTTACCACAGACCAGGACACGAGCCTGAGTTGACAATACTCATATCGACTGTTAGTATTCACATGATTATAACTATCATTGTACGACGCACTGAAGTTAGCAGAAGATGTAATACCAAAATAAACTTTCATGGGAAGGGGATTTAAGGTCATCCTTGTGGTCAGATATAGGGTTTCCATTATTGGGTAACTTGACAAATTGATGAGGTCTCTGGGAATCAGTTTAGATATTATTTATTTCATGCTTATGCAGAAAGAACCAGTCTGACCTCAGTGGAGTGTACAACGGCAGGTGACAGCTTTGTGATATTATTTAGCAATCCAGCTAATACAGTCATAGAGTCATAGAGATGTACAGCATGGAAACAGACCCTTCGGTCCAATCCGTCCATGCCGACCAGATGTCCCAACCCAATCTAGTCCCACCTGCCAGCGCCCGGCCCATATCCCTCCAAACCCTTCCTATTCATACACCCATCCAAATGCCTCTAAAATGTTGCAATTGTACCAGCATCCACCACATCGTCTGGCAGCTCATTTCATACACGTGCCACCCTCTACGTGAAAAAGTTGCCCCTTAGGTCTCTTTTATATCTTTCCCCTCTCACCCTAAACCTATGCCCTCTAGTTCTGGACTCCCCTGACCCCAGGGAAAAGACTTTGCCTATTTATCCTATCCATGCCCCTCATAATTTTGTAAACCTCTATAAGGTCACCCCTCAGCCTCCGATGCTCCGGGGAAAACAGCCCCAGCCTGTTCAGCCTCTCCCTGTAGCTCAGATCCTCCAACCCTGGCAACATCCTTGTAAATCTTTTCTGAACTCTTTCAAGTTTCACAACATCTTTCCGATGGGAAGGAGACCAGAATTGTACGCAATATTCCAACAGTGGCCTAACCAATGTCCTGTATAGCCGCAACATGACCTCCCAACTCCTGTACTCAATACTCTGACCAATAAAGGAAAGCATATCAAACGCCTTCTTCACTATCCTGTCTACCTGTGACTCCACTTTCAAGGAGCTATGAACCTGCACTCCAAAGTCTTTGTTCAGCAACACCCCCTAGGACCTTACCATTAAGTGTATAAGTCCTGCTAAGATTTGCTTTCCCAAAATGCAGCACCTCGCATTTATCTGAATTAAACTCCATCTGCCATTTCTCAGCTCATTGGCCCATCTGGTCCAGATCCTGTTGTAATCTGAGGTAACCCTCTTCGCTGTCCACTACACCTCCAATTTTGGTGTCATCTGCAAACTTACTAACTCTACCTCTTATACTCGCATCCAAATCATTTATGTAAATGACATAAAGTAGAGGGCCCAGCACCAATCCTTGTGGCACTCCACTGGTCACAGGTCTCCAGACTGGAAAACAACCCTCCATCACCACCCTCTGTCTTCTACCTTTGAGCCAGTTCTGTATCCAAATGGCTAGTTCTCCCTGTATTCCATGAGATCTAACCTGGTTAATCAGTCTCCCATGGGGAACCTTTTGAACGCCTTATAGATCACATCTACTGCTCTGCCCTCATCAATCTTCTTTGTTACTTTTTCAAAAAACTCAATCAAGTTTGTGAGACATGATTTCCCACGCACAAAGCCATGTTGACTATCCCAAACCAGTCCTTGCTTTTCCAAATACATGTACATCCTGTCCCTCAGGATTCCCTCCAACAACTTGCCCACCACTGAGGTCAGGCTCATCGGTTTATAGTTCCCTGGCTTGTCTTTACCGCCCTTCTTAAACAGTGGCACCAGGTTTGCCAACCTCCAGTGGCACCTCACCTGTGACTATCGATGATACAAATATCTCAGCAAGAGGCCCGGCAATCACTTCTCTAGCTACCCACAGAGTTCTCGGGTACACTTGAAACGGTTAAAGGTGGATAAATCCCCAGGACCTGATCAAGACATCCAGCACTTCCTCCTCTGCAACCTGGATATTTTGCAAGATCTCACCATCTATTTCCCTACAGTCTATATCTTCCATATCCTTTTCCACAGTAAATACTGATGCAAAATATTCAATTCTCCCCCATCTCCTGTGGCTCCACACAAAGGCCGCCTTGCTGATCCTTGAGGGGCCCTATTCTCTCCCTAGTTACCCTTTTGTCCTTAATATATTTGTAAAACCCCTTTGGATTCTCCTTAATTTTATTTGCCAAAGCTATCTCATGTCCCCGTTTTGCCCTCCTGGTTTCCCTCTTAAGTATACTCCTACTTTCTTTATACTCTTCTAAGGATTCACTCGATCTATCCTGTCTGTACCTGATTGGGACCCAGGTTCAAATCTTTGCCACAGCAGATGAATTAAATTAAAAATCTGGAATAAAGTTTAATAATGAACATGGATCCATTTTTGGAAAAAAAATCTGGTCACTAATATCCTTTAGGGCAGGAAACTGCCATCCTTACCTGGTCTAGTCTACATGTGACTTCAGACCCACAGCAATGCGGCTGACTCTTAAAAGCCCTCTGGGCAATAAAAGCTGGTCTGTCCAGCAACACCCTAATTCTGATGAATTAAAAAACTAACACTACTTTGGTTATAAATGTCTTTATTCAAGTCAATAAATAAATGCACTATATTATCTACTGTTTTCTACAAACCTATCTTGCTGAAGGGACAGCTCTTTTACTCCGAGGTTAGCTCAGTATATCTGAGATTCCCATTTGTTTTTACAATATGACTGAAGCTCAATGCTTATGTGGGAGGAACCTTGGAAATGACACACAGTTACTTGCCTGGATGCACGCAGCTTCAACAATACTCAGTGTTTCACAATCCAAATAGGGGTCTTTCATTTTCACATCCAAATGGACCTTTGTCTATGATGTGACAAATATTTAGTGGACTCTATACAGCACATCTGCTCTTTAGTTTTGGAAGCAGGAATATCCTAAACCAATCAGTAAGTCAGCCAGTCAGCCCAGAGTCACAGTTTCTGGATTTAAAGATAATTTAAATTTAATTTAAAGGTTTAAAGATAGATTTGCTTTAGAATTCAATTTTATATTGATCTGAACAGGAGAAATTTTTGCATAAGGTTTAATTCACTCTGTAACGTTATTCTAATCAAGTAGAGTCATTGTACACTTGCCAGAGATAATGAAATACTCAGTTCAATATTTTCCCAGTTCCATTCCTGTAGTTTTTGTGCTAATTAAAATTGTATTGTGCTGGGGGATCCAAGATGGCGGCGATCTAGGAAGATTGTGTTGCAGAGCTCCGCACCACATCATGAGCAGGACAAGGTCCTGACTCACCCTACCCAGAGCATCGCGATATCCTGGGACTCTAGAAAGGTCGCGGTGTCCCAGAAAACTGTCAGAGAGCAACTTACCTTGGTTTTCATCGTCCAGGAATGCCGAAGGGAGGAAGTATGTCAGAGGCCAGGCCCACGGCCCAGTCTGCAGGATTCTCGGACTCCATATCTTACCAGGCCCTGATGAAGGAGTTCGCGAAATCTCACAAGGTGTTGGGCAAGCAGATGAAGGAGAAGCTGGCCCCGATCTCTATCAGGTGGGCAGAAGTGGGTACTGCAGATGCTGGAGATTAGATTCAATATTCGAGTGGTGCTAGAAAAGCCCAACTGGTCAGGCAGCATCCAAGGAGCAGGAAAAAAATCGATGTTTTGGGCTTTTCCAGCACCACTCTAACCCCGATCTCTCTCATGCTGCAGAAGCACAAACAGCAGCTGGGAGACCTGGAGAAAAGGACAGATGAGGTTGAACACAGAGTCACAGTGATGGAAGCTGATACCAGTTCCTTCGAGGATAGGATCCAGGCCCTGGAGATGCAGGTCCGTAATTTGCTTGACCAGGTGAATGACCCCGAACTGGGGCAGGAGAAAAAATATTCAGATCGTCAGTCTGCCGGAGGGTAAGGAAGGTGAGTGGCCAGAAGAATTTATTGAGGACTGGGTGTCAAACTTCCTTAACTTGGAAGCTGGAATGGGAAGCTTGAAGATTGAGAGGGCTCGCCGGGTCACGGCGCGGAGATCAGGTCTGAACCAACGTCCTCGTCCTATCTTGGTGCAGTTTCATCACTGTAGAGATAGGGAGAGAATAGTGGAAGCTTCCAGAATCCAGAGGAAGGATCCGAAGGCCCTAGTTTACGAGGACTCTAAGATCATATTCTTCCAGGACTTCTCAGTGGTGGTGATCCGGAAAAGAAAATCCTACGACGGCATCAAGAGAAGACTGAGGGAGCTCAGGATTCAGTAACTCTCTCAGGTATTCGGCAGTGCCTCAGATCATCTAAGATGGATCTGTACACCATTTGACACACCAGAGAAGGCAAGAGACTTTGTGGACAAATTAACTTAACTGAACAATTTAGTATGTACAAATAGTAGTGTTGTTTGGTTTTGTCTTTACTTTTAAAAATAAGAGGAAGTCCAGTCGGGACTTTCTTTTCCTTTTTTTATTGGTAATAATTTGGTCTAAAATATTCTCAGGGGCAGTTGGGATGTGTACTTTCAATTTCTAAGTTACATCAAATGATGGGAGGGGTACTTAACTAATTTTTCAAAATTTCTTTTCTCACAGTTATTTCATGGGGTATTTTCTTTCTTTTCTGCTTGTGTTGCGGCTCTAGCTAGGAGGAGGGAAAATGGTTGGGATGGCTAGATGCTTACTTATGGGTAGTTTATACCTAGTTCAGGTATTTAAATGCCCAGGCTGCAGTATTGGCAGCAGGATGGGTAATTGCCCCCTTTGGGCAGCGGATGAGTTCCCCTATTCAGTGCCATTGGCACTTTATATGTTGGTTTGTTTTTTGTTGTACATAACCATTGATAGCATTGTAGGTTTGTTAACTGTAGTGGTTTTAGTTTACGTAGTTCTTATGTTCAATGGATCTTGTGACACTAAGGCTCCGTGATTTGTAATTCAAGTTCCTCCTCTCTGGCATCTAAATGTTACTGCAGAAGGTTAGGGCTAATGACTTGATTAAATGGTGTAGCTGGAACATCAAGGGGAGTCACTCACCAATTAAGAGGAAAAGGTACTCTCGAGTCTTAGGAAAATGGTGGATATTGCTTTATTACAGGAAACACATTTGGATGATAGAGAGGATTTAAAACTCCAGCAGAATGGCTTAGATTGGGTTTACTTTTCATTTTTAATACCAGAAGTAGAGGAGTGGCTATATTGGTTAGGAGGAATCTCCTATTTAAGTTACCAGAGTGTGTTAAAGACACACACATGGGAGATTTGTAATTCTCAAAGCCCTGATGAACGGGAAAGAATATGGTGTTTTAAAAGTTTCTTGCCCATCCCCTCAAATTTCTGGTAGATGTGTTCTCTAAACTGATCAGTCTCGAGTCCTGGTGTATCATTAAAGGAGATTTTAACTGTAGTTTGACCAAGGCAGCCGAGAAGGCCTACCTTGACAGGCCCTTGGTCAAACTACAGAGGATTACAGCGCTGTGGTCTGTATTGAATTCCGTGCTCACGCAGACAGCAAAGAAGGAGCTTACTGTGGCAAAATCAAGATGATAGGAGCATGGTGTCAAGCTGGGTAAGTACCTAGCATATCTCAACAGGAGAAGGAGCGCCCCTCAAGCCATTACATTGATTAGGGAAGGGTTTGGGAACCTAACATGATTCCAAAAAGATTAATGCGGCATTCCAGAGATTTGACTCTGAATTATACCAATCTGAGGGGTGTGCCAAGATGGAGCCTTTTTTCAAGGATCGAGTTCCCGGGCGTGACCTCTGAACAAGAGTCTTTTCTCAATGCCCCCTCATCAGAGCAAGAAGTGAAGGAGGCTATGAAGCAGCTTCAGAGTGGAACGGTGCCTGGTCCTGAAGGACGCCCAAGCAAATTCTATAAGGAATTTATAAGCATATTGCCAGGCCCAATGCTCAACATGTTCAATGACTCGTAGAGTCATGATCATCTTCCACCATCTCTAAGAGAGGCCAACATTTCACTTATTCTTAAAAAAGGAAGGTCCCGGAGGTCTGTGCTTCTGACATGCCCATTTCACTCTTAAATGTTGACTTTAAAATCCTCTCTGAGACTCTTGCATTAAGGCTGGAGACTGTGTTACCTTCGATTGTTAAAGAGTACCAGGTGGGCTTCATAAAGGGCCACAAATCCTCCAATAAAGTTAGGAAGCTGCTTAATGTAATTCAGCAACAGGGATTAGTGATTTCTCTCGATACAGAGAAGGCATTTGACCGAGTTGAGTAGCCGTACCTTTTTTATACTCTGGAGCGGTTTGGCTTGGGTGAAGCCTTTATAAAATGGGTAAAGGTTCTCTCCAGTGACCCTCTTGCTGCAGTCATCACCAATGGGGTGCGATCAAGCAATTTTAGGGGCAGCTGGCAGGGCTGTGCCCTTTCGCCACTGGCTTTATATTGGTGATTGGCTTCCGCCAATGGTTCATTCATGGGGATCCCAATGTATCGGCTCCTGAAGTGGGGTCAAAATTACATAAGATTTCTTTGTAGACGGACGATGTCCAGATTCTTTTATCAAACCCAGCAGTTTTGGTGCCTTGCCTGATATAATGCATCAGTGCACTTGGCGCCTTTTCAGGGTATATGATTAATTTTGCAAAATAAGTGGCTGTGCCTATGGGTGGTCGTACGAAGGTGCTAGGTCTTAAATGGGAATCGAGAATCGCCCTCAAGTAGTCACAGGGGGTCTTTTGTATTTGGGCATATTCATCACTCCAGTTTTTGATCAGTTGTTTAAAGCTAATTTTGTTCAATTATTCGACAAAATCAAACAAGACCTTCAAGGATGGGAGACACTTCCAATCTCATGGTTAGGTTGCATAGGTAAATATTAAGGTAAATATTCTCCCCAGTTTGTTAAACCCTGTACAGATGCTCCCCCTGATTTTCAATAAGCAAACATTCTGGAGCCTGAATGGCTGGTTCAGCTCTTTTATTTGGCATCGTAAGCGGCCCCTTACTAAATTAGCTAAACTGCAACTGCCTCACAGACTGGGGGGAAAGTGGATCTCCCGGACATTAAAAACTATCAGCTAAGCTCACTTTTATCTTGCGTGAGTGATTGGGCTTGTGGGGACCCTCTTTCAATATGGCTAGATATCAAAACCTCAAAGGCAAGGTGCCCCCTTACTAGTTTGCTGTTTTTGGACAAAATGAGGACAGTTACGGAATATTACCACAACCCAATAGTTATCAATACTACTGTTAAAACATGCAGGGCAATTCGGCAGAGGGAAGGCAATATTGACAAAATGTCTTTTCTCACACCTAAAGTGGGTATACTGGGTTTTCAACCAGGGATGATAGATTAAGGATTCAAACATTGGGCAGCTAGGGGTGTGTCTTGCATGGGTGATTTATTTGAGTGAGGCACAATAATGTATTTTGATCAGTTAGCACCGCAATACAAGCTATCTAACAGGAACCTCTTTTGGGTTTTTTTTTAAAGTTAGGGATTTTATTCAAAAAAAGACTATACCCTTGACTGATCCTTACAAATCTGACATAGAGAGGAGGGCACTCAGAGAACCCTCAGAGGAGTTCGATCGACTTTGCAGGGTGTGGGAGAGAGAGCTAAGCACTGAAGTCACCTCCTCAGTGGCATGGAAAGATATTTGGGAAAACGCAAGATATCAATTTGCAACAGGATCCATGCCTTACAGTTAAAGATTCTCCACAGGGTTCACTTGGCTCTGGATCGGTTGTCAAAATTTAAAACAGGGGCATCTTCAACAGGCCTCAAGTGTAAGGTTGTTACGGGCACTCTTACCCATTGTCTCTGGTCCTGAGGGAGGATTCAAACATACTGGAGGGCTATGACAGGTGCAATGACGGGGAGTTTGGGTGTAAAGGTAGAGAAGGACTCAATCTCTCCTCTTCTTGGCCTGCCCAGTGTGTTCCCTGTAGATGCGCATAAGGGAAAAAACTTTTCAACATCCTCACTTTCTGTGCAAGAAAGAATATAATGTTAGGTTGGGTGCCCGAAAATCCCCTGGGCTTGTCGGGTTGGTGTCAGATTGTTATGGAGCATATCTCCTTGGACTTTCTTACAAGTATGGTACACCACAAAACTGAGAATTTCTATAAGACATGGGGGCCCATCTGGACTATCTGGACACAGATTTGTCTGCCACACCAATAAGGGCTTTTATATAGCTTTTTAAGTGCTATATCCAGACAGGAGGAACTGTGAAAACTAATGCTCTCGATATCCAAGAGTTAGTGTTTTGTTTTGCTGACCATTATTATTATTTATTAGTTGTTGTTAGCTATTATTTATTTACTTAAGTAGAAGTTTGGGTTTTTTCATTTTTTAAATACATATTTACACATTTGCACATGAGGGCGGTTTGGGTTTTAAACTTTTTTTGGTCTTCTTGCTTTGTAATATTTAGAATTGTATTGTTTTGTATTTGTTGTAATATTAATTAATGATGGAGTTGGGGAAGTAGAAGATACGGATTCAAACTGGAGTTGGGTGAAAACTGGGAAGGGGTGCAAACTAATTGATTTGCAACGGTCATTTTCATGAGACAGTAAAAAGACATTACAGACCTAAAATTTGAGAAATAGCTAAAGACTGCTTTTAAAATTGATGGCTGTGAGAAGGACAGCAAGAGGAAAAATAACAAACTTCAGTTCAATCAAAACGATACAATAAGCTAAAGACACAGAAGAGGAAGCCGAACAAGGGGGTACTCCAGATTCCTCACTGCAGATAAGCAGTAAATGGAGTTTACAGAGATGGTGAAGCGACATGAACTGGCTGTTGTGGAAGAAGGATTTGCTGTTGAGCATGATATTGTTGGATGTGGCGAATGGCAGTGAACGCTATATTGGACAAAAGTCGGAGGCAGGACACTGCTACTAAGGTTGTTGAAGATTGAAAATTATTATCCAAATATGAATGACCAATAATAATTTTAAATATTGCATTAAATTCTGATTTACAAGAATGTTGCCAGGGTTGGAGAATTTGAGCTATAGGGAGAGGCTGAATAGGCTGGGGCTATTTTCTCTGGAGCGTTGGAGGCTGAAGGGTGACCTTATCGAAGTTTATAAAATCATAAGGGGCTTGAATAGGGTGAATTGCCAAGGTCTTTTCCAAAGGGTAAGGGACTCCAAAACTAGAGGGTATAGGTTTAGGGTGAGAAGGGAAAAGATTTAAAATAATGGACCGGAGGGTCAACTTTTTCATGCAGAGGGTGGTGCATATATGGAATGAGCTGTCAGAGGAAATAGTGGTACAATTACAGCATTTAAAAGGCATCTGGATGGGTATATGAATAGGAAGGGTTTAAGAGGGATCTGGGCCAAATACTGGCAAATGGGACTAGATCAGTTTAGGATGTGCAGTCCAGTGGACCGAAGGGTCTGTTTCTGTGCTGTACAACTCTATGATTCTACAAGGCCCTTTTCTACTTCATAATAATGTCCTGCTATGAGACTGACAAACAGGCTTCCAGCCTCCTCAAAGCCTACCAAAAACTTTGTAACATCACACTCTCAACCCCACTAGACCATATCAGGAGTGCTCGATAATTGCTAATAGCCAATAGCCAAATGGGTTGCACTCCATCAACATTTAAGGCTAGGTGAAGATTTGATTGATGTTTAAGATATAATGGAGAGCAGACGTGACAGAGAAACAATTTTTGCTGATTGGGGAGTCTAATGCAACAGAACATTAGGATAAAAAGGAGAGTCAGACCTTTCAGGAGTGGAATTTGAAAACCCTTCTCCACATTAAAGGTGAGAGAAGTTTAGAACCGTCTACTGCAAAGGCAGTTGAAACTAGATCAGTTGTAAATTTAGAGTCATTATAGCACACCAATTAAGTCATGCAGTACATCTCATTGGATGAAGACAGGATTAACCCCAAAATTCTGTTTCCCTCAAGTGACAATTCATTTTCCTTTTGGGAAAAAAAAAATCACTGCATCCACCATCCTCTAAGGCAGTGAGCGCTGTGGTGTGGCATGGTAGCTGAGTGGTTAGCGCTGCTGCCTCACAGCACCAGGGACCTGGGTTTGATTCTACCCTTAGGTGACTGACTGTGTGGAGTTTGCTCATTCGCCCCATGTCTGTGTGGGTTTCCTCAGAGTTTTCTGGTTTCCTCCCACAGTCCAAAGATGTGCAGGTTAGGAGGATTGGCCATGCCAAATCGCCCGTAGAATCCAGGGACGTGTAGGCTTGTTGGATTAGCCAGGTTAGCCATGGGAAGTGTAGGATGGGATGCTCTTCAGAGGGTCAGTGTAGACTCGATAGGTCAAATGGCTTGCTTCCACACTATAGAATTCAGGTTGATGACCTTGCTGTAATAATATACTTTCTGCACCTCCTACCCAAAATGTTCAATCGGTCTCCTCTCACCCATGAACCAGCAAAAAGAGACAGCTTTTCTTTGTCTACCTTACCCAAGTCTGTCATAATCATTATCAAACCTCCCTTCAGTCTCTTTCTTCCAAGAACAACCTTAGCTTTAGCTAAAATTCTTCATCTCTGGAACCATTCTGATAAGTGTACTCTGCAATCGTCCAAAGGACACTCACGTCCTTCTTAAAGAATAGAGACCAAACTGCACACAATACTTAGCGAGTTTGAGAAGATTTGTAGCTCCGGTTGAGGTTCTGGATGTAGGTTTGCTCGCTGAGCTGGAAGGTTCATTTCCGGACATTTCATCACCACACGAAACGTCTGGAAATAAACCTTCCAGCTCCGCAAGCAAACCTACATCCTTGCACACAATACTGAAGGTAGGGCCTAGCCACCAAGGCTTTATGAATGCTTTGGAACTCTGTGCAAGAACCAAAATAGATTCAGAGAGTCATAAAGCACAGAAACAGACACTCTGCCTCAACTAGTCTATGCTGACCTGATATCCTAGTCCCATTTGCCAGCATTTGGCCCATATTCCTCCAAACCCTTTCTATTCAGGTACCCATCCAGATGCTTTTTAAATGTTGTAATTGTACTTTGCCAATCATCTTTTGTTGTGATTCCAGATCAAGTTATTACTGGGCAAGGCATGTCCCAGACTAAAATCTCACTCAATCGATGGCGTTTTGTTTAGTTTTGACACAATCTCTCCCAAGGAAACATAAGCATGCAATGTTGCAGATTTAAACAATAAAACAGCAGTTTGTTTAGCAGAAGAAATAAAGATAAAAATAGGATAATCCAGGTTATTTACTTAGAACACAAATTTTATAGACTTTGAAATGCAATCCTCTGAATCCCAAAAAAAACCCTGTATGTTAACCAAAAGTACAATACTCTCGCTGGAAAATCCCTTTCTCAGTACCTCAATGGGTTTAATTTGACGATAACATTCACTCCAGAAAATCTGACAGTTTCTTCCCAGAGTTAAAATGCACTCAACCTGGTGAGCTGCCTTCTTGAACCACTGTGGTACATGTGCCGTAGGCGGACTCGCAATGATTCGATTAGATTCCCTACAGTGTGGAACCAGGCATTTGGCCCAGTAAGTCCATACCGACCTTCGGAGTAACCCACCTAACCCATTCCTCTACATTTACCCTGACTAATGCTCCTAACACTATGGACAATTTAGCATGACTAATTCATCTAACCTGCACATCTTTGGACTGTGGGAGGAAACCAGAATACCTGGGGAGAATGTGCAAACTCCACACAGACAGTTGTTCAAGGCTAGAACTGAACCCAGGTTCCTGGCATTGTGAGGCAGCAGTGCTAACCACTGTGCGGCAGCAGTGCTAACCACTGTGCTAATGATATTAGAAGGAATCTCAAGGATTCTAATCCAATGACACTGAGGAAATTTGAGATATTTCCAAGTCACGATGATGAGTGGCTTGGAGGTCGTGTGGTGTTCCATGCTCCTGCTGCTACATCTGCTATGTCAGGATTCAAACCCAGGTCCCTAGAACATTAGCTGAGTTTCTGGATTAATGGTCTAATGAAAGTGCCACTAGGCCATTAGCACCCCATAGGACACTACCTTGAGTGACTCTTGCAGAGATGCCCTGAAACAGATGAGTGACCTCCAACAAGAAACATCTTCCTTTATGCCAGGTAAGAATCCAACCAGTGGAAAGTTTACCCAGATTCCTGTTGACTCCACTTTTAAACGGACACATTTTCATGAACATGGAATAATAACTTTTATTGCATATTCTTAAATACAGATGAGCACTGATCCGTTTAAAAACTAGAAACATTTGTTTAAAAATTCCTTGAATGCCATTTGCTCCTAAAGAGATTGTCACAAATTGAAATGTTGAAGAGTCAAAAATTCACAGATGCAAAGATGTAAACAACATTTAATATAATTCTGAGTGTAATTATCTGCATATTCCAATATATGCAGAAACATTAATTGGGTATAAGAATTATAACCGCTATGCAAAAAGTCTAAATTCAAATCAATTACCGGCTTCACATTTAATTAAAAACTTTAATTATATATTAGTGTGGTGGATTTCATCTTAGCTTTTTCACTTTCTCAGAGATAGCAACAGTCAGCATGCAAACATGAGCATATGATGCGATGAGTCATTTGTTTTTGCAGGCATTTCCTCACAAATCGAGCCCAAGATAGACTTCTGTGTACTGAGTTTGCCAAATAACTCAACCGAGCAAACTCTTTGCTGGTAGTTTTGGGGCAAGTTAAAAATCTGCAACCGTCATCATCAGTGGGAATAAGTCAGGAAATTGCCACGGGTGTTTTGAACAATGTCAGTAACAAAAGAATCAACTCCTTTATGCAAAAGAATGCACTGCAGTTCTTAACACGTGAACTCAAAAGAGGGAACTACAGCCAGATTTTGCTTCCCTAAAGCAAATTCACTTGACACAACTGTTTGAAACTAGTTTTCTAGCTTCTGAAAATCAATGAGCAAACTTTGTTTGCAAACAACATATCATTGGTCAAGCTGGTGGCTGCATTGAAAAGAAAACAATGGAGCATTTTGCAGAAAAACTCTACAGAAGCAGCCAAAAAAAGTTATGTCAATTGACTACGGTATTGGATAGTAGGTAGGCATGTTTCAGAAGCCAATATCTAATATTGGAGGTGGAACACCCAAACAGTTGTCACATATAAAACGTGAATCTTAGACAGATGCAGTGAAATGCATAGACTGCTGGCTATCACGTCACAAATGGCATGACACAGCATTTCAAAAAAATCAGATGTTGCAGCAGAAAACATTTATCAATAACATTTTATAAAAGTTGACTGTTTCCACAATGACCAATTATAAAGCAGGAAAAGAAGTCACTACAACCTACACTTGTTGATCCTTGCCATTCATATTGCGCTGCCTTTTAAAGCTCATGAATGACTGGTGATAACCACAATGGAGACCCTGAATTGTCAGACCTGAATTTATTTCACTGGAACTGGGGAGCATCTCCACTCTCTGGAGATAATCCCTTGCATTCATCAGTTTTCTTTTGTGCATAGAAGCCTGTATTCACTCTGCTAATAGTCCCAAAACAAAATCACCCAGCCCAATACTCTTTGGCAGAATAATACATATTTTCAATAACAGTGAACAAGGTGCAGTCTTCCCAATGAAAGCAGATAGGTTTAAACCCCACATCTAGTTGAGTGCAATCACATTTTTTTCCTACTGATTTATGTTCCAGAAAGAACGTTAGAACAATAAAACAGGAGAATTTAGCCTCTTGTGGTTTCATCCTATAGTATTCATCTGGTCAAACATTGTGTGAACACCACATCAAATGGACATTCTGCTCTCACCGTTCTCTGCAAGTGTCTCTTGGCTAAAATCTTTTTTTATTGTTGTGAGCTTATGTTACTTTTCCGTTGCCCATTTATGTAAAGCATTACATATTTCAAACACTGAATTTTTATTTATCATTTGTTTGCTGAATGGTGACCAGAACTTAAATCCTTCCCTCGATTAAGATTTAAGCCAGGAATCAAAACCTTCTCTTTTTCTCTTATCTAACTGAATAATATTGCAAGTGATTTCAGCATTTCAAATATTTGGGGGAAAAGAGTTTGTTCTGGACAGTCGCCCTCAATGTATTTTCTGAAAGCCGAAATAGATAATACTGTTGGAAATTCTACTGTAAATGCATGCAAATAAAATTTTACAATCAACATTTCTCAGACTCGCACTTTAGACATAAAACAATCAAGTATATCACCGGCTGCCAGTCCACAAAGAAGTTACTTGCTAACTAACCACAGAATTCATAGCCACTCTACCTTGTGTTTAAAGTGAATCATTATGATGTCTTTGTAGCAGCATTATTTTTACAGTTAACTATGTTTGTGTTGTTATAAAATAGAGTTACTCTCTGACTCACCATGAACAATGTTACTGAAGATCTTTTCTATTTCTATCTGAAGAGAAAGGAATGCATTTGGAGGGATTCTCCCATTCTGAATATCCAGTAGGCTGCTTCAGGATTTAATAACTACAATTTTATTAGTTGCCTTCATTTCCACCAGTTACTGATAGGCCAATGGAACTGCAATTGCCAATTATGGACATGTCCCTTCTTTCCCCAAATAGTGGTTTTCTCAGCTTCTAATCCTGTGCAGCCACACTAATTAACAATAATTTAAACGTATTTTTCTCTTGCCTTCTCCATCCATATTGAACACAGGCCTTGGGACAACACTTAACTGTATTAGTCATCAGTTCCTTGGGAGTTGAGTCACATGGATTTTTAAATAAACTAGAATATTTGGAATGCTATAGAAATTGAAATCTAAATTTGTTTCTTCATGGACTGTATTTGAAAAAAGTTCATAAACATGTTTTCCTTGCCTGCCTGCCTCCCCCAAAAAGTGTCAATTTAAGGTAATTGGTCGCTGCAGTGAAGGTCACATTAGGGAAACAATACAAAGCAAGAAAAAACACATTAAAAAAAACAGCAGAATTTATAACCTCACGCAGCCATTTGTTGTGAGAGTGGAGGAAGCAGTTGGATGGTACATGATACTGGTGTCAAGCTGTTCTTTCGAAACTGCCAATTTAGTTTCAAGGGCACTGTGTAAAATTGATGTAAGCAAGATTAAGTTAAGCGGTCTGCAGGGATGACTTGTACCGTAAAATATTTTGACAACAATGATTAAATTTCATCAGTAGCAAGAAAACAAGTCAGAAAATGTATTTTTTCCACTTCAAAGATAGCAGGCACGTAAAACAAATCTTAAAGTTACTAAAACGATTACAAGGGTTTCAAAATGGCTTGCAGTGAAGTAGGAGTGAAGCTGAGTAATATGGCGTCAATGAAATGTGCATGATGGTGCAAGTCAGGGTTAGGATAGAGTACCTTAGGCCAAGAAAAATGTCTTTAGAGAAAAGCAAACATCCTCATTATGCAGCCCATTGCAAGATCTAAAGCAACATATTTTCCAATCTATACTAACAGCTTGGATGAAGGGAACAAGTGTACTGCAGCCAAATTTGCTGACAAATCACAGTGAGATCAAAAATGTTGTGAAGTGACAAAGAGTTTGCAAAGGGATACTAGATAGGTCAAGTGAGTGAGGAAACAAATGGTCAAATGGAGTATAATGTGGCAAAATGGAAACCTGTCCACTGGCAGGAAGAATTGAAAAATAGTTACATTGACAGAGACTGGTGGATATTGCAGTACAGAGGGACTGTAGTGTCCTTGTACATGAATCACAAATAGTATATAGGTACAGCAATGCGCTAGGATGGCAAATGGAATATTGTCCTTTTATTGCAAGGGAAACATGGCATAAAAGTTGGAGAGTCTTCCTATAGTTGTACAGGACATTGGTAAGACTGGACCTGGTCCAGCCTTTGTCTCCTTACATAAAAGGAGGGATACATCTGCATTGGAAACTGTTCAGAGAAGGTTCACTGAAATATTCTTAAAATTAGAGAGGGGTGCAATTTTTAAAATAAGGAACTTCCCATTTAAAGACAGAAGTGAGGATGAATTTATTCACTCAAGCGGTTGTTAATCTTACTGCGGAGAGCAGAAGAGGCTGTGCCATTGACTATGTTCAAGGTTGAGTTAGAAAAGATTTTTGATCTAAGGATTCAAATATTATGGAGGATAGGCAGGAGTTAAGACTACATTCAGGGCAGACATAATATTATTGGCTGCTAATGCAGCAGATTTCAATAACTCCTCCTGTTCCAGTTCTTGTGGGTCTCACAAAATCCTTACAGCATTTCCTTCTGTCAGACCCTTCCTGGCAGCCAATTATTGGAGACAGAAAATTTCTATACACCGAATTGGCCAGCTAAAACTGGCAGTTGCAACTTTTTTAAAAGTTGCACTGAATTCAGGGATTTTAAAGAAAAACAATCGTGAGCACTTGAACATCAAGCTAACTTTCAGGCTAGTCAGAATGAGATTCACATCAGCTACATACCAATTGGAAAGGGTAAATATATTGCACAGAATTACCACACATGAACATCATTTTGCAATTCTTAGACAAATTTTTATCATTGTGCAAAGAAACAGCTGTGGAAAAGTCAAAGACAATGTAAAAATTTGGTGTAGCCCAGTTTCCTTAGATCTGTAGCTCTTCACTGTTTTCCACCTAGAATGATCAGTCTTCGAAATACTCTCTCAGAAAAAAAAACTAGAACAGGCATAGATATTTTTACCCAACCTGCTCAAATGTATATTGAGCAGATAGGAGTTAAACCCAAGCCTCCAGGCTCAGAAGTATAGACACTACCAGTGCACCAAAAGACACTTATTAGTCCAAGTATAGTTTGAAATGGTAGCCCAGTGTGACCAGTACATTCATTTCCAAAGTGATCACTTTTCTTCCCCCACTGTTCTTCATTTCTGGGCTGTAATAGGATTAAGAGGTAACAGTGTTCAGACTTAGAAAAACTATGACACGATTAGTCATAATCTGAACACTCCGAGCACAAGATTCCCATGCTGCCCTGGAATGAAACTCTGTCAATACTCACACCTGATTTAACATCCTTCAGCAGATGAGAATTGACAAATTGGTATCTCTGAAATCTCCTCAAAACAAAAACAAGCCAAAAACCAACTGGCAACCTGTTGCTCAGTGTCAATGGACTTCATCCAATGAAAGGACAAGGAGATATGAAAGTTCCTTACAATGACAAAGGTTCTTCACTGGGACTTGTTGGCTCAGATAACGCCCAGGTTAGTATACCAGTGTGCGAACAGTTCCACATCCCTAAACATATAACATTAGCCTAGTTAAAACATTATGGATTTAATATTCAAACTTCAGCTGTAGGGGCAAAACAAAAGATACCGAAACATTGCCATCCTCCTGGGAATATTGAAACAATCTATCTATTCTGTCACCATGGGAGCAAATGTGCATTAAAAAGTATATTAGATACAAATTTAGGTTGCAGGATTTAACAAATATATAATTTAATATATATTTTAAAATTCAAAGATATTGGGCAAGTAATTCTCCTAACAGTACATTACAGAAACCTGAGAAAACCATTTCATTCCTTTCCTCTGTGTATTTATTATTGGAACAAGTAACATCTTCTATTGATGTAGAATTGAGTTATTTCCTATGGGGCAAACGTGTGCAAAATGCAACCCTGAATCTGTCTTTCGCTTAGTGGTAAGTGATCCATAATGTAAAGTATTTCAATCATCAATGTTTGGAAGATTATCACTTGGACTTTGGAAACAGGGTAAAAAGTTAACACACCACTGTTACGGTACCACTGGTGAAACTGCAAAACCGGGCAATATTACTTTTGCAAAACACTTGGCATATAATTCAGTTGGACAAACACATATGACCCAACACCCTAACTTGAGTCCAACTTTACACGATTTTAAAGCCATTACTGTCAATGTTTTCTTCCCCCCAATGTATTAAATTCTACGGTTAAAATACTTTCACTTAGTATCTTTTTTTTTGCTAAGTGACCTTTTCACTTAGAGGTCAGTTTCCATTGTACCCATTTGCTTTCTGTTTGTATTCCATTCCTGCTCAAAACATTCTTTGTGCAATTATAGAGAAAAATGTTTGGTCACCGAACAGTTGGCTATTTTAATATTCCAGATTGTGCCCTGTCCAGACAAAAATATTAGACAGTTTCCTCACCTGCTGTCTTAACATTTTAAATGAAACTCAGAAAATGTTTCCCACAACAATACTTTTTTTTTAAAAAAAAAATACTGAATTCCTTTCAACTTTGGGAGTTTTCACTTTGCCACAAACAGCATTGTAAAATTAAATGAGGTAGTCTATAAATTGAGCAATCTCAGGCGAACTGCTTAGCAATGGAACACGTTGGATAAACAAGTTCACGATAACATGAAGCCTACTTACAAGACTTAAATACATTTATCTACTTAGTAAAGCCGTAAAAGGGATGGGAGAGGATGAGGCACAAGGGCAGATGCAACATCAGTGATTCTGATCAAACTTGCTGCTGAGAGCATTAATTCATACTGAGCTTATTCTGAACAATTAAACACTCAAGGAAGTTACATTGGAATGTAGGATTTAGGAGCAGCAGAAGGTCACTTGACTCTTTAATTTAACTGATTTTACACAATGTGGTGGATTGAATACAGATAATGTAATTAGTTCCTACTTAATATTTTTTGGCATCATAGCATTAATGTGGTTGTATTTCTTTAAAATAATTTTGCCATTTCAAAAAAAAAGGGCTGAATTTTATACTGCATTAACTAGCTCTGCCATTCCTACTGTGTCTTTCACATCCGACGCCCATCTTATCACAAGCTGTTCCCAGAACAACTCGCCACTCACTGTATACCTGCACAAAGACCAGCATCCCTGGCATTTTCAAAAGGCTGCCAGGCACCCAGATGAGGACTGGCATTCTGAAGTTGCCTTGCTCGGTCAAGGGTGGAGTCAGAACAGGGGCAGATGGTGCTGTGATTTTCCCGACAGGGACTGGGAGACAGAGACCCCTCCCCCCCCCCCCGACCAGACACCTTGTCTATGGTCTATCCCCTGGACTGGTCTCAGAGACCGCGTTTGACTGATTGCTGGGATCCCTTGACTGACGGTTACCTCCGTGGACTCCGCTGAGGACTACTCCTTCAGAGTTTGAGACATGGCCATCTGGTTGCTGCACATTCAGTCCATGTACCATGTAGGCTGCTGACACATGGTGAAGGTGAGAGATTGATGTGGCACAGTGTCATACAGCAAGACGTAGGCCTCCATGAGGGAGGACTGCTGATCAGCAAGGCAAGCTGCCTGGTGGTGTGACTGCACTCACTGACACAGCAAGGCAAGGCACGGAAGGGGTCAGCATGCAGTTATGGGCAAAATAAGTGAGCGTCAGATGGGAATGTGAGCAGCTCTGAGCTGCAGCCTGGTCCAATCTGTCAGCTGAGTGCCTGACCCTGTGCACAAAGGGTCCTTGCAGCAGCCTTTCAATGCAAGACGTTGGTGCCCTCTATGATGCAGGTCTGTGCTTCGTAAAACTGCAGCAATGACGTCAAAGAGGTGCCATGATGGGTACAAACAAGTGGTAAATATCGGATGCAACTTTTTTGTGGACTCGGAGAATGTGTGGCTGGTGCCCAAGATGCAGTTCAGTATAACAGCTGAAGTCACCAGGTTCTCGCTCTGAACTCCATACCAAGAATTTAGGGCCTAATTTGGTTGGCATATTTGGTAAGATAGGAAGGCAAATGTGGATTTTTTGTTCAATCATGGGATGTGGGCATCTCTGGCTAGGCCTGCATTTACAGGCCATCCCTAATTGCCCATGGGCAGTCAAGAGTCAACCACATTAATGAGGCAAGTTGGGTGTTTAACAAGTAATAATCTCCCTTTCGTTAGCACCTCATCATTCCCTAGCAAGAAATTCATCTCACTGCTCAACAAAAGCATAAATGATGCTGCAAGTTGGTAGTGATATTAAAATGGCCCTCAACAACAGGGATTCTGGCACAAACCTCATCATGGCTCATTTATTCAGGCCTCAGTAAGACTCTGTTCACTGTTTGCAAAACTTCATTTTAACTCAGGTAGAATATTTCTATAGTCTCATTATAGAACAGGTTCATTAGATACAGCTGTAAGGGCTTCCAGTAGTGGTGGCTCACCTGCAGTTTCCGCTCCAAAAGGGGCACCACAGAATCTCAGTCAGAAACACTATAATGCACAGCACGATGCCAGATTCCAGGCACAGAACTGTCACCATTAAACTTCACATTCTAGAATAACCATTTCCCATTCACAGTACCCATGATACATAGGAGGCTGATTTCCACATTACAGTACAGAACTCCACACAAGTCAAAATAAAAATACTGTCTAATCAAGATAACTGGCTGTGAACTGGATATATAGCAAGCAAATTTTAAATTATCTGAAACATCAAGCTATAGAACATATGGTATTTACCTTATGCAGGCCTGTGAACCTTGATTTCTATCACGTAAAACCGATATTTCATAAATTATGTGCACTCCTATAGCTCTGGCTTCTCAAGTGTAACCAATTTTAATTGCTCCATTAAAAACTGAAAGAACCACCGATGCCCCGAAAATCAGAAACAAAACCAAAAAGTGTTGGAAAGCTCAGCAGGTCTGGCAGCGTCTGTGGAGAGAAATCAGAGTTAATGTTTCAGGTCACATTCTGAGGGTCACTTGACTTGAAACATTAACCCCTGGTTTCTCTCCACAGATGCTGACAGACCTGCTGAACTTTCTCAGCAATCTCCGTTAATTGTTCCATGATTTGTGGCTGTATCTTCAGCTCTGGAATTCTCTCACTGAACCTCCCCACTTTGCTTTCCTCCTTTACAATCTCCCTCTTAAGGTGACACAGAGCCAGATTTGGTTCGATAATGCTTCTGGACAGCATCTGGGGATGTCTCATCACATTTAAAAATACGTTAATCAAATGTTGTTGTTGTTGCTGCTATCATTAATAATGCATCGCCTATAGTAGATACACATACCATCGTGACTGAGACTGTCAATTATAAGCTAAATACAGCAAGAAATCCAAAACAAACACAGAAGGCTGGAGCAGCTCAGGTCTGTGGAGCGAGAAGTGGAGTTAACATTTCGAGTCCGATGTAATTTTTCTTTGGAACGGACAGACTTGCTGAGTTTCTCCAGCGCTGTCTTATTTATGGCTGAGACAGGGTGGGTTTAGCATGCAGTATTTTGAAGACTGTAGATTTGTAGTAGACAATAGATCAAAAATCAAGAATATTTGGCCATCCGAGAGCATCAGAAGTAAGGAAACACTTTAAAGCTCTGTATATTTCTGACATGGACAGTCAGAATTAGCATTCTAAATTTGTAAACTGTTATGGATACTACATTAGGCCAATATTTTCATTTGGAAAACTTCGAATCAACGTCCAGGTAAGATTAGCTCCTTGTAAGAGGTTATCCTTAAAGAAGGATAACCGAAATATTCTAATAGTCAAGTGAAAAGCGTGTTTGTTGCAGCTTTTTTTGGTCTTTCCTCGGTATTTCCAAAAGAAGCTAAATGCCCAGCCAGATCAGCTGTGGCATTACAACAAACTAAGCTTGGATTATTGAAAATAATCCAACTTCAGAGAGATGAACTAAAATAAATGAGTACAACAAATGGTTTAACATATGTGAAATGCAGCATGGGGGGGATAAGAAAAACCTTCTCTAGTAAACTCAGAATTCACTGCTATTGTTTAATTTTTCTGTTTCCCCTTGCGAATTCTTCTTAACTACTGTAGATCATTGCAACAAAACAAAAACATTCATTGATAAAATAGATTCATTTGTAAGACCTAAATTGCAATCAGTCTGTCCAGTGGAACGTGATATTAAATACTGGATACATATTCTTTCTGTGGCTCACCACTGCCAGCCACCATAATGTTCTTGGAATCCCGATCCAGTATCTTGGCTGTCGCTGTTTCTCCCTCCAATGTTATCAACCTTTTTTGTCTCATGCATTTCCTGTACTGGATCCATGGGATGGTGCACAAGACTGCTCCTCCAACCATTGGTGGCACACCAGCAAGGTAAAAGGCAAGGTTGTACGTTCCCAGCAAGTCCCGCAGATAACCTGGGAAAGGAATAGAGCAGTAGAGGTCAGTATGTTTAAATTACAGAATCAGTACAGATAAAGGAAGCCATTCGACTCATCCCAATTCATTCATACATACATCTAGAGAGATCCTGAAGTCACCCAGACTCCAACTGCTTTTTTTTTTTAATTGATTCCAGAGTTTTTCACCTTCACGGCTTTTCCTGGAAATGCATCCATCCTGTATATTGCTAACTCTTGAGCAGAAAGTCCTCCTCAGGCCCACCTGATATGCATTTTATGAGGCTGGGCTTGTGCCATTTTGAATCACACAGTGAGAGCAGAACAAAGTTAATATACTGGAGCAATCCTCTAAACCTTCTTGTGGATCGCTGCAAAATCTCCTCAGGCACCATACATCTAGGCAAGGTGTCCCACGTTCCTTCAATTCTTCCTCATAACCAAGGTCTTTAGTACTAGGGATGGATGACCTGAGAGAAAGTTTACAGCGCAGAAAGAGACCATTAGCTCATTCTGTCTGTGCTGGCCCTCGGGAAGAACGACTCAGCTAGTCCCACATTTTCACCTCTTTCGTGTAACGCTTCCACTTTCAACAAAACTCTTTTGAAAGTTCAGTTGAAGCTGGCTCCCTGACACTTGCAGACAGAGCACTCCACAATCTAACCACAGGTACATGGAAAAAAAAGACTTGTCTTCACGTTAAGACCATTAGAAATAGGAATGGGCTCCTCGATCCTGGTTTGCCGTCCAACGGGATCATGGCTGATCTGACATTCCTCACATCCACATTCCTGCCCTTTCCCCATAACCCTCGATTTCCCCAACAGATCAAGAATCTATCTCAGCCTTAAAGAAACACAAGGACTCTGTCCCCACAGCTCTCTGTGACAAGGAGTTACAAAGACTCACAACCCTCAAAGTAGTAGTTCCTCCTCATATCACTCTTAAATTGGTGCCCCTTCATTCTGAGAGGATGCCCTCTGGTCCTGGATTCTCCCAGGGAGCGAAACACCCTCTCAGCATTTACCCTGTTAAGCCCCTTAAGAATTTCAATGAGATAACTTCTCATTCTTCTAAACTCCAGTGAGTAGAGTCCCAATCTGTTTAATCTTGACTCATTAGGCAATCCATCCTTACCAAGGATCATCCTGGTGAACCTTCTCTGAACTACCTCCAATGAAATAGTATCTTTCCTTAAATAAGGGAACCAAAACTAATCACAGTTTGTATCCCACCTGCGACCTGTCTTTCCACCTTTTTTTGTCACCTATAAATTTGACTATGATCCATTTGCTTCCTTCCTCCAAGTCATTAATCGATATTGTAAACAGCTGCAGCTGCAGCACTGATCCCTGTGGAACTCTACTGGTCACAGGTCACCAACCTGAAAAAGAACTTGCTGTTTCCTGTCCATGAGCCAAAGCTCTTATCTTATGGATTAACCTTTTGTGAGGTACCACGGGGTGGCACGGTGGCTCAGTGGTTAGCATTGCTGCCTTACAGCACCAGGGACCCAGGTTCAATTCCAGCCTTGGATGACTGTCTGTGTGGAGTTTGCACATTCTCTCAGTGTCTTTCCTCTGGATGCTCTGGCTTCCTCCTGCGGTCCAAAGATGTGTAGGTCAGGTGAATTGGCCATTCTAAATTGCCCGTAGTGTTAGAGGGAAATGGGTCTGGGTAGTTACTCCTTGAGAGGGTCAGTGTGCACTTGTTGGGCTGAAGGGCCTGCTTCCATACTGTAGGAAATCTAATCTAATCAAAAACCTTGTTGAATGCCTTCTGGCAGTCTAAGTACAACACATCTACCAGTTCCCCTCTATCCACTCCTATTGAGACTTCATTGACTCATCTGTCAGACACAAATTCCCTTTCACAAAGACATGCTGACTCGATTTGATCAAATTGTGATTTTCTAAATGTTCTGCTAAGATGTCCTTAATAATTGAATCCAATATTTTTTCAACAATAGATATTAAGTTAATTGGACTATAATTGCCCACTTTTTACCTGCCTCCCTATTGAATAGGGAAGTCACATTGTAATCTTTCCAATCCTCTGCTACCTCTGCAGAATCCAAGAATATTTGAAAAATTACAACCAATGTATCCACTATCTCTGTAGCTACCTTTTAGGATCTTATAATGCAAGTGATGAGGGACAGGGGACATGTCTACTTTTTGCTCTATTAGTTTGTCGAATGCTACTTCAGTCATGTTGGTATTCCTTCTCTCGTGATGTTTGATGATGTTCGCTATAAAAAAAAAGTGTTCTCGGTTACATGGCCTCTCTGCAGTGTGAACTTTCTTTCCAGATCCCTCGATTTCAAAAACTGCATTCTCAAATCACCCCACTCTCAACGATTTCTGCCCACATCTATCTAAGCTCCTCTGCTCGTGCATCTCCTGTAGCTTCTGCTCCAGTTCCCCCTTGATAGCTTTGCCCCTTATATTGTTTCCCTCTGGCCCATTCTTCCTTCCAAAAATCGCAGCACATTAATATCATCAGTACTGCTCAGCACATTGCACCAGCCTGTCTAAATCCTCTTCAAACCTGTCACCACCGTAACAGAGGACAATACTTCCAAAATTTGCAGGTGACACAAAATTTGGAGTCATGCTATCTTATATGCACCCAACTCAGGATGATTCACATAGATTGAAAAAACAAAACAGTGCTCCTAACCATCCCACCACCTCCTAAAAAACTGAAGTTCACGCAATAGTTCCCAGTCAGACAACCAACATTGTATCCATGCTCCTAGTGCGGTTAACATTCCAAAGGCCTTCACATTAATGTCAAGCTTGTAGTATAGCACTTTGTCAAATGCCTTTTGAATATCCGCTAACACAAACAAATGAACCTCATCAAATCTCTCTAGCACAGTCCCCATACATTTCCATATGTTACTGGATGACCATCCCAGTTTCTCTAGAAAGCAGTTCTCTCTACTTTCAAAGCAGCAGAGTGTGCCATCCTCCATGACCAGAAGTAGCTTGGTTTTTAATCTAGTCCGATGTCTCAGAGCATTAGGTCATGTCTGATATAATGGCCTGGACAGTATTGCCACCTGTTTTAATGTTTCTTGCCTTTTCAATGTTCTCTAAATTGCTCAGGTCACATTTGGAAATGCTCAACCAGCTTTTCTCATTATCTACTCCAGTACATTTCTTTCACCAACCTATGTAAATCTCTGCAGTTCCCAAAATGAAGTTCCCCTCACAACAAAGATCACATCTGCAGTGAGACAGGCTCCGTGTACATGCGCTTGGAGTTCAGAGGCCTGTTCAATAAAGACATTCAAAATAGAAGCTCTTGTATCATGTTAACCAACTAATGGTCAAACTACAGTTGACGACATCTCCAAGTTTTGAGAGTCAAACACAAAAAGAAATAAAAGAAACTTTTAACAATGATGTGGGGCACTGGGAGAAGGGGCATGAAACTATACAAGTTGCTGTATCAGAGATCTAGCTAAACAACCTCCATTGGTTGTAAATCTTATGATCCTGTGAAGACCTTTCATCATTGCCATTGACATGGTTACGTCTCTAGCCACTAGACTGAGCTTTTGAATTAAAACCCACCTTGTCCAACTCACACCTGCCATCAGGGACAGGGACAGAAATCACAGATCCCAGATGCCAACCAGAGCACAGTGATCCTCTCAAACCCTGAGCCCCCATTACTGGTCTGAGGTAAACCTTGTCCTGGGCCCTACCTGTACACGTCCTTATTGGTCCAAACCATTAGGACAGTGGAGATGCGTGAACATACATCATGAACCATGTTTAGGAATACTCTCACACCATTTTACACTGCAGCCTTTGGACATTCAACATTCCAGGGTTTAGATGTTTCAGGTGTGACAGAGAGGGATGTAATAAGGGTGGGAAGTTGCATTACTGACGAAGGAGAAGGTCACAGCTGCATATGGAGGGCTGACCCAACGAGGGAAAATGGGTAGAACTCCAAAATACGAAAGCTACAATCACTGGGTTATGTCATTGACCTCCTTGTAGCCAGTGGGAAATAGAGGAACAGAAATGTGGGCAGATCGTGGAAAGATGGAAAATGGCAGCGTTGTTCTGGTGGGTGATTTTAACTTCTTCAGGACTGACTAGGACTCCCTTATTGCCAGTGAGGCAGAACTGGTTAGGCGCATCTCTGAGGGTTTCTTGAAACAATATGTAGATAGCAAGGAAAGGGGCCATTGTGGACCCTGTAATACAGATTGAGCCCAGCCAAGTGATCGAAGTTTCAATGGGGGAGCTTTTGGGGAGCATGATTCTTTAAGTTTTAAGACAGTTATGGGTGTCGGTCCTCGGGTGCTAAAGGGGGTGGGGAGGCTAATTATAACAGTATTAGACAGGAACTGGATAAATTAGATTGTGGTGGCTACTTGAGGGTAAAACTACATATACGATATGTGGGATTCTTTTACAGGCAGTTATTCAGAGATCATAACAAGCATGTTTGTGAGGATGAAAGCCAAGGATGGCAAAATTCAGGAATCCTTCATAACATGCGATATTGAAAGTTTAATTAAAAAGAGAAATAAAGCAAATTTAAGCTTTTGGAAGCTGAAATCAGCCAAGGTCCTTGAGCAATACAAGGGAAACAGGAAAGAACTTAAACAAGGAATTCTGAGAGCTAAAGGAGCTGTGAAATCTCCTTGTTGAGTTGGATTAAGAATAATCCCAAAGTATTTTATATGTATATTAGGAGCAAAAAGGGATTGGGTAAATCCATTCAAGGACAAATTATACATGGAGCCAGAAAAAGTGGTGAGGTCCTTAATGAGTGTTTCATATCAGTATTCATGGAGAAGGACATGGACAGTAGTAAGATTAGAGAGGGGTATGCCAATATTCTCGCAGAGGGTTATATTAAGGAGGTGGTATTGGGTGTTTTGAAAAACATTAAGTAAATCCCCAGGGCCTGATGGGATCTATCCCAAGATACTGAGGGAGGCTGGGCAAGAGCCTGCTGGACCTTGACAGAGATTTTTGTATCCTCTTTAGGCAAAAGCAAGATTCAAGACAAGAGAATAGCTAATGTTATTCCAATGTTTAAGAAGGGCAACAGGGATAATCCAGTAAACTATAGGTTTTACATGAGTGGTAGGGAAATGATCAAATAATGTTCAAAAGGGGCAGGATTTACTCATATTTGGAGAAGAGGAGGCTTATTTGGGATAGTCAGCATGGCTTTATGCAGGAGAGGTCTTGTCTCACAAACCTTGTTGAACTGTTGAGTGACAAAGATGATGATTGAGGAGGGTAGGGCAGTGGATGGTGTCTACATGAACTTTACTAAAGCATTTGACAAGATCCCTCATGATAGGCTGACCTAGAGAACTGTGTCATATGGGATCCATAGTGAGTTGTTAGGTTGGATACAAAATTGACTTGGTCATACAAGACAGGGATAGTTGTGGAGGGGTGTTTTTCTGACTGGAGGTCTATAACCAATGGCGTTCCCCAAGAATCAGTGCTGGTATGTCTATTATTTGTAACATATAAATAATTTGGATGAAAATGTAGGTAGTGTGGTTCGTAAGATTGCAGAAATTAGTTAAGTTGTGGATAGTGAGGAAGGTTGTCAAAGGATGCAGCAGGATATAGATCAGTTGAAAATTGGGCAGAAACATGGCAGATGGAGTTTCATCTGGACAAGTGTGAGGTGATGCATTTTGGGAGGTCAAATACAAGAGGAATTAAATACAGTAAATGGCAGGACTCTTAGGAGCATTGATATACAGAGGAATCTTGGAGTGCAAGTCCCTAGCTCCCTGAAAATGGTAACACAAGTTGATAAGATTGTCAAGAAGGCATGCAGCATGTTTGCCTTCATCAGTCAGGGCATTGTGTACAAAAGTTAGTAAGTCACATTGAGGCTGTATAAAGCTTTTGTTAGGTCACGTTTAAGTGTATTGTGTGCAATTCTGGTCACCACAATATAGGAAGAATGTGGAGGCTTTGGAGAGGGTGGGAAAAATCAAAGAGGTTTGCTTGGATTGGAGTGTATGAGCTATGAGGAGAGATTAGTTTGTTTTCATTAGACTGTTGGAGGCTGAGGGGCAAGCTGATAAAAGTATATAAAAATTGAGAGGCATGGATAGGGTGGATAATCAGTCTCTTTTCCCCCCAAGATGTACATGTCAAATACTGGGAGGCACAGCTTTAAGGTGAGAAGGGGAAAGTTAAAAGAAGATGTGAAGGGGAAGTTTATTGTTTTCTTAAAAACAGAAGGTGGTAGGTGTCTGGAATGTGCTGCCAGGGCTGGTGGTAAAGGTCACAACTCCTTTCCTGTTAAGAACTGAAGACTCACTCCCTAAGGGTGAGTATTTCAGTTAGTTCAATTGCCAAGTGTTTAAAATGGTACTAGGACACCCTTGATACAGACTGGTGAACCTCCTACCAGGTTCCCAAAAACTCCCGCACTCCCCAGCACAGCTCAGATCTTCAGTGAGATGTTAAGTGTTAGAGTACACAGCACATCTGTGCTATCTGAGTTGGGGGAAACTAAGTTAACATTTCAAGTCCAATGTGACCCTTTTCTATTGGAAGACTTTGTTCAAATGTTGAGAACAGGAATATTTATATTTGCCTCATAGACTCTGAGAAAGTGTTTGATCGGTTTCTTACAGTAAGTTTACAGACGTGTTACTGAAATGTGACACTGACAGGAAAAGGTGCAAGATTTACCCAGAGTCTCCATTAGGACCAAGTAGTGAGCACCAGGCTAGAAAATGGACAAATCAAACATCTTTCAAGTGAAGAGAGAAGCATGACCAGGCCATGTACCATCATCAAAATCATTCAACCTGTAAATACAACAAATATCCAGAGAGATGGATGTATTTCCTGGGATATAAACTGGAGGAAAGAACACACCAAACTGGTGGGCACTGACAACACAGAACTACTTACACATTCAGAAGCGGTCCAACAGCATACGTAGATCAAGTAAAAACTCAAACTTTAGAACACAGATTCAGTGCAATCACAGAAACGATAAAAATAATGAAAATTAGAAGGTAAGTTTGAAAGTAACTACTGGGAAGATTGAATGGATGGTATCACATTGGAACAAGAACGTTTGTCTATTCAGGACAAATGATAACAGAAGATGGCAGATGTGATGCACAAGTTAGAAGAATAGAGATAGCCAGAGGTAAATTTGTGAAGGTGGGTAACGTGATAACAACAAGAAAAATCAACTTGTACTAAAGGACAAACTCACTGCAGTCTATCCGCTATCCTGTATGTCTCAGAAAGCTGGATAATAAGTGAGGATCTATGGAAGAAAATAGATATTAAGACGTCTACTCAACATTCCATATACAGACCATACGACAAATGAAAAGCTGCTTAAAATTTCAAGATAAAAATGAATTCGATTAAATGATGTTCGGAAAGGACAAATGTCAGTATTTCAGCCTCTTAAACAGAACCAAGGTCCCTTCTGGAGGGCAAAGGGGAGGGTTCTCAGGAAGAGGGGTCAATCTGGATGTCATCAAATGTTGTTAATGACAGAGCGGTTACAGGTGAGCTACAGTGGATGTGAGAGGCTGGTCCAAGGCCAAAAGATTGTCACAACCATCAGGTAAGATCAGTCAACCTGCATTTAAAAGATCACCATTGACATTGGATTAATTCAAATCATCATATCAAACTGACTGGAGTTCAGATGAAGGATCTACATCTTACGGGTCACAATCTGTCTTTTCTCATGGAGGAAGTAGATGAGGATATATTGCCCACATTTTCTGTTTCTTTTTTAAGTTTCCAGTATTTGCAGTTATTTTTACATCCTTTGATTGTTGGAGAACTTTTTCACTAAACAAGAAGTTCTCGATTTCAATAAAAAAGGCAATTGAAATAAAAAATGAAAAATGACCACTGCAGACAGACAGGAGTAATTATGCGGGAGATAAGATCTATTCTGTGGGAGTACAGTTCTATGTTAATTGCTACAGGAATCACATTTAATTTGTGATGCGAAACATGCCTTTCTTCAGTGCAACAAATAGGCACTTTATATTAAAGACCATGAGACATTACAGAAGATGATAAGATATTGGTGCTACGTTCTCGCCTATTTGCAGTGATCTATTCAGAGGGATATGTGAGATGATTGGATGACGCACTCCTCAGAGGAATGATTTGCATAGGTTTGATCATTAATGGGTTAGGAAAGTGCGGTTTCAGAACAGCATAGTGCTTTGCCATTCTCCCAAACAAAGTTAATTTGTGGTTAACCTCAACAATATAGTTCTCATTCCTCACAGACTGATACAATCTGCGAAGATTTTACTGGAGCCAGTAGCAACTCTGTCCCTCCTGCAGTCACTGATCATACTGTAACAGGTTTATGCTGTTACTATTTGGAACATCCAAACCTCATTTCATAAATCTGTGGGAAAGATCTCAAAAACGAATCTTCACAAGGAGTCATTTGTCCTCCATTCCTAATGGTAATGTCAAATCTGCCTCACTCACGTTAAACTTTAAGCAGCAGTAAGATGACTTTAATAAGCAAGATTTGTCAAGTTCTACAATACTGACATTGTCTCTTTGTGCTCAAGGACCATGTGACATTTATTTCCCACCACTCAAAGCTGCATGCTCACTAAAATATTGCAATTCCATTTTGTACAGCTGAATCCCACAAGTTGTTCCTCAATCGGTGCCCCTTGACCTTCAGCTCTCTCCCAAAGTTTGAGAAGTTGTCACCCCTTGTTCCTCTTTGTGAGTAACATTGCAAACACATCACAATCACAATCAGTTCATGACTAAATGGTCAAGTAGGAAATCTGGCAGACAAAACAAAGGGACAAATAAGTTGAGGGTTGGTACAGGAGTACAGAAATGGTGGTCCTATTTTGAACCACATGGGGCAATTATTTCCCATCACCCCACCAGCAATTCCTCCAGGTGTGATTTTTGCCTACCATCCTAAGCCAGTGAAAGGGATACCCACAGAAACGAGCAAGATCCATTCCATATGCTGAAGGCATCTGAACCTCCAAGTGAGATTTGACCACAGCAGAGAAGCCACAGTGGCTTTGCCATCAGGCCAATATAGTAAATGGACAAAGAGGCCTATGAAAGGCCTGAAATTCGGCATGCCTTGAGAGAACAAGAGGTCTGGGAACTGCTCCCAGCTCCACAAGAGAAATTTGGAAGCCATGTGCTCTGGGCTTCTCCTCTGTTCTCTCACTGCTTGTAAAGCCATCGCTTACCCCACCCTCATTTCTTCAGAGGCTTCTGCCCACCAGTGCACTCTGCCCACTGACCAGCCAAGTCCTCCCCATTGGTTTTGGTTGGAAGACTATCAGAGAACCTGGGCCTTCGGGTTGTGTTTGAGATGATTTGTCACCGATTATGGACACAAGGCCAGCTGACCTCTGCCCTCAATTAAAAATGGAACTAACCAGACAAGTCAATAGCCACAGCAATGTTTCAAACAGGGAGACAATACACGAGATTGAACAGTGAGGTAATGCAGAGTTAATGTAGATTTAACATGATTGTTTGAAATAACCGCACAGAGACCAGTATCCCATCACCAAGTCACCCTTTATTCACTTGCGCACAGTACACGGGCTGTGGTCAGCCAGCTCTGAGTCAGTCCCTGAACTGAAGAGATTCTAAATTCCCTGGTTATATTTTTTCCCTCTTTCTTGACATAGTGAAGAAACATCAAGTGCAGAAAACTTTATTCATATTCCACCAACAGTAAGAAAAAAAACACCCGAGTGGCCAGTGACAAGCAATGCCCTTCTCTTTAGGGACAATGCCCATGTGATCGAAAAAGTGAAGGGGGGAATTAGGGATTAAATCAAAATAGACTCGGACGGGGAAATAGAACACTCCACACCTGTGTGCCCACCTCTCCCTGAAATCAGAGAGAATGTTGATAGACACCGCGTGCTCCTTCTCCAGGGACACCTGGGCTCTAACATACCGCGAACGAGGGGCAGGCAATTGGCTCTAATGTCCCCTGCTGCCTAGACCTGTTTATGACCTGTTTGGCCAGGCCCAGGAGCAGACCCACGAGGAGATCCTCTGACCTGCCCTCCCCCCTCCGCACCGGGTGACCAAAGATCAGGAGCGTGGGGCTGAAGTGCAACCAAAAACATAAAAGAAGATGCAGATGCCCACATCCCACATAGACATGGTCCACAGACTCCACAGCACCACAGAACAAGCAGTTGGGCTGGGAGTCTGTGAATCACAGCAAGCTGCCATTGTAGGAGATTGTTGCGTGCAGCACCCGCCACCCCAGATCCCTGAGCGAAAGTGGGGGGGGGGGGGAAGAGAAAAAAAGAGAGGATTCCCTCATAGAGATCCCTCCACTGGGGAAACTGCTGTTTATATTTTTTTTTTTTCTTTTTCCTCTAATGTCCCATTTTTTTTTTTTTCCCGCTACCAGGAAGATAGGAAAACACCCGGGTGGCCAGTGACAAACACTGCCCTTCACAGCAAGGGACAGTGCTGTGTGATCAAAACAGTGAAGGGGAGGGTAGGGACTAAATCAAAATAGAGTTGGAGGGAGAAATAATGCACTCCACTCCCTGCGGCGCCCACCTCTCCCTGAACAACTCCAGGGTGTTGGTGGACACCGCGTGCTCCTTCTCCAAGGACACCCGGGCTCTAACGTAACCGCGGAAGAGGGGCAGGCAGTCGGCCCTAACGACCCCCTCCACGGCCCGCTGCCTGGACCTGTTGATGGCCAGTTTGGCCAGGCCCAGGAGCAGACCCACGAGGAGGTCTTCAGACCTGCCCTCCTTCCTCCGCACCGGGTGACCAAAGATCAGGAGCGTGGGGCTGAAGTGCAACCAAAAACATAAAAGAAGATGCAGATGCCCACATCCCACATAGACATGGTCCACAGACTCCACAGCACCACAGAACAAGCAGTTGGGCTGGGAGTCTGTGAATCACAGCAAGCTGCCATTGTAGGAGATTGTTGCGTGCAGCACCCGCCACCCCAGATCCCTGAGCAAAAGTGGGGGGGGGGGGGGGGGGAAGAGAAAGAAGAGAGGATTCCCTCATAGAGATCCCTCCACTGGGGAAACTGCTGTTTATATTGGTTGGCCTAGGCTTCCTGATTGGCCCAGCTTAACAACCCCAATCAAGGATCTCATAGTCAGTGAGATCCACCAGATTCCAATCACTACACAGTTATTGAAACATTCACCTCCAAAACAGATTTGATAACATATGCCTTAGGATTAGTAATAGGATGTCTAACCACATATACACACACACAAACACAGAGCAAATCACTGCAAAACTTTAGAGGCATTCTATACAATCAAAACCAGTGCACAGCTCAAGGACTCCCTTAACTAATCATTATTAATGACCCAACATTTATTTTTGTTGATAACAGTTATCGACTCTGGACTCTATTTTCTTCTGATTACGTGCTGCCAGCTGCGATAACCTGTTTCCTCTTTCCACACACAGCATGTAATCCTTTCACCCAACTGTGTAATCTCTGACATGTTGCCTACATCAAACAACAATACACAGGTTTAACTAAAACCACCCAACAGCACAAACACAGGGCAGGTACCAGAATAAGGACAGCTCATTTTCATAGAAGAAACACAGAAAGCCTGTACGAGGTCAGTAGAACAAGTTTGAGGTGGAGCAGAGGGACCTCTGGGTTCATGCAGATGATTCCCTGAAGGAGGCCAGGCAAGTTGAAACAGTTGTTAAGGTGGTTTATAGGAACCTTGAGTCCTTATTAGTTTGTTAAACATTGTGTAATCAGTCAATAAGTCGATGTGATGAAAAAGAAAAAGATGGAGCTTCAGAAGATCCTAAATGTGACAAATCAACTTTTTTTTAAAGTAAGTAAGTTAATTAGGGATATGTGTTCGATAGCCGAGGCAGTATTCATTGCCCATCCCCAGTTTCCCTTGAGAACGTGGTGATAAGCTGCCTCCTTGAACCTCTTCAGTCTTTGGGGTGTAGGTAGCTCCACAATGCCATCACGAAGGATTCTGACCCAGTGACATTGAAGGAACAGTGATTTATTTCCAGGTCTGGATAGTGACTGGCTTGGATAGGAGCATGCTATAGGAGATAGTGGTGGTACTGGGTAAGTGCTGCCCTTGTCCTTTTAGGTGAAGTTGCTGTTGAAGGAGACATGCTGAATTTCTGCATTGCACCTTGTAGATGCCACACACTGCTGGCACTGACCATCAGTCATGGAGAGAGCTCATGTTGAAGGTGTGTCAATCAAGTGGGCTACTTTGTCTTTGACGGTGTCAAGCTTTTTCCAGGTTGTTGGTGCTGTACTCAGCCAGGCAAATGGGGAGTACTCCACTGTACTCCTGACTTGGCATGACAAGTTTAGTCAAAGGGAAATCACGTTCTTGGGAGAAGTGACTTGGGCTGTGGTTAAAAGGAAACCAGTGCATGTACTGTACTTAGATTTCCAGAAGCTATTTGCTAAGATGCCACATTAAAGGTTAGTGCAGAAATTAAACGTTAACGGTGTTGGAGATAACAGATTACAATAGACAGAAGATTGGCTGACTAAAAGAGAGAGATGTAGGCCTTTTTCAGGCTGGAAGGATATCACGTGAGCACTGGAGTCAGTGCAGGGGGTCTCAGCTCTTTACAATGTATATCAATGAAGGGACTGAAGGTACAGGTAGCTAATTTGCTGATGACGCAAAAAAAAAGATAGGAAAGTGAGTTGTGAAGAGGACATTGTCCTTCATTGCTAGAAGGATGGATTTTAAAAACAGGGAGGTTACACTGCAGCTGTACAGGGTGGTGAGGCCACACCTGAAACACTGCATGCAGATTTGGGCTCCTTACTTGAGAGAGGGTGTACTGGTACTAGAGAAGGTTCACTAGGTTGATTCCGAAGTTGAGAGGGCTGGTTTCTGAGGAAAGATTGAAAAAACTGGCACTATTACTCATTGGAATTTAGAACAATGAGAGGAATCTTAAAGAAACATATAAAATTATGAAGGGAATAGATGATAGAAGCAGGGAGGCTGTTTCCAATGATGAGTGAAAACTCGAACTGGAACTAGGGGGCAGAGCCTCAAAATAAGGGGGAACAGGTTTAGGACGGAGTTGAGGAGGAACTTCTTCACCCAAAGGATTGTGCGTCTGTGGAGTTCCCTGCCCTGTGAATTAGTTGAGGCTACCTAATTGAATGTTTTTAAGGCAAAGATAGATTTTTGAACAGTAAAGGAACTAAGGGTTATGTTGAGTGGGTGGGTAAGTGGAGCTGAGATGGAAATGTGTTGCTGGAAAAGCGCAGCAGGTCAGGCAGCATCCAGGGAACAGGAGAATCGACGTTTCGGGCATTAGCCCTTCTTCAGGAATGAGGAAAGTGTGTCCAGCAAGTTAAGATAAAAGGTAGGGAGGAGGGACTTGGGGGAGGGGCGTCGCAAATGCGATAGGTGGAAAGAGGTCAAGGTGAGGGTGATAGGTCAGACTGGGGTGGGGGCGGAGAGGTCGGGAAGAAGATTGCAGGTTAGGAAGGCGGTGCTGAATTTGATGGATTTGACTGAGACAGGCTAGGGGGAGGGGAAATGAGGAAACTGGTGAAATCCGAGTTCATCTCTTGTGGTTGGAGGGTTCCTAGCCGGAAGACGAGGCGTTCTTCCTCCAACCGTCGTTTCGCTGTGGTCTGACGATGGAGGAGTCCAAAGACCTGCATGTCCTTGGTGGAGTGGGAGGGGGAATTGAAATGTTGAGCTACAGGGTGGTTGGGTTGGTTGGTCCGGGTGTCCCAGAGGTGTTCTCTGAAACGCTCCGCAAGTAGGCGGCCCGTCTCCCCAATATAGAGGAGGCCACATCGGGTGCAAAGGATGCAATAGATGATATGTGTGGAGGTGCAGGTGAATCTGTGGCGGATATGGAAGTTTCCTTTGGGGCCTTGGAGGGAGGTAAGGGGGGAGGTGTGGGGCGCAAGTCTTGCACCTCCTGCGGTTGCAGGGGAAGGTGCCGGGAGTGGAGGTTGGGTTGGTGGGGGGTGTGGATCTGACGAGGGAGTCACGGAGGAAGTGGTCTTTACGGAATGCTGATAGGGGAGGGGAGGGAAATATATCCTTGGTGGTGGGGTCCGTTTGGAGGTGGCGGAAATGGCGGCGGATGATGCGCTGTACATGGAGGTTAGTGGGGTGGTAGGTGAGGACCAGTGGGGTTCTGTCCTGGTGGCGGTTGGAGGGGCGGGGTTCAAGGGCGGAGGATCGGGAAGTGGAAGAGATGTGGTGGAGGGCATCGTCGACCACGTCGGGGGGGAAATTGCGGTCCTTGAAGAAGGAGGCCATCTGGGATGTGCGTTTTTGGAACTGGTCCTCCTGGGAGCAGATGTGGCGGAGTCGAAGGAATTGGGAGAATGGGATGGCGTTTTTACAGGGGGCAGGATGGGAGGAGGTGTAGTCCAGGTAGCTGTGGGAGTCGGTTGGTTTGTAGTAGATGTCCGTGTTGATTCGGTCGCCTGAGATAGAAATAGAAAGGTCGAGGAAGGGGAGAGAGGAATCTGAGACTATCCAGGTGAATTTGAGATCGGGGTAGAAGGTGTTGGTGAAGTGGATGAACTGTTCAACCTCCTCGTGGGAGCACGAGGTAGCGCCGATACAGTCATCGATGTAGCGGAGGAAAAGGTGGGGGGTGGGGCCAGTGTAGTTGCGGAAGATGGACTGTTCCACATATCCTACGAAGAGGCAGACATAGCTGGGGCCCATGCGGGTGGAGCTGAGGCCATGAAAAGATCAGCCATGATCATACTGAATGGCAGAGCAGGCTCGATGGCATACTCCTGCTCCTTGTTCTTATGTCCCTATAAGGGAACCTACACAGGGATATAGAAAGGGAGTGGGCAAAGATCTCCCAAATGGAGTATAAGATGGGAAAAATGTATAATTGTTCATTTTGACAGAAAGCATAAAAAAGCAGCTTATTATCCAAATGGTGAGAGGTTGCAGAGCTCTGAGATACCGGGAGATCCAGCTGTCCCAGTGCATGAATCACAGAAGGTTAGTCTGCAGGTAGAGCAAGTAGAGTTTTTTTTTCCTCCTAAAGGGTTCAGAATGCAAGACTAGGGGAGACTATCCTGCAGTTAGATAAGGCATTGATGGGATCACATTTGGAGTAGCGTGTACAGAACTGGCCAATGTACTTACAGAAGAATGTTAATGTGTCGGAGCCAGTTCAGATAAGCTTTGCTGGACCAATATCTGGAATGAGCGTATTATCTCATGAGGAATGGTATCCTTTGAAATTTAGAAGTGATAAAGGTGATTCGATTGAAACGCAAGATCCTGAGGGGTCTAGGCCTTGACATTGTGAAGATGTAGCAGTCATCCTTTAAAAATAAGGGGTCACGCATTTGAAGTCAGAGATGAAAATGTAAAATTCTCTCAAGGGTTTGGACGTCTTTGGAATTCCTTTCCTCAAAAGACAGTGGACACAGAATCTTTGAATATTTACAAGACTGAGGTGAACAGATTATTGATTACCACGGGGATGACAGATTGAGGATTTGTAGAGTTGAGGTTCGAATCAGATCAGCCTGATCTTACCGAATGGCAAACCTGCTCAAAGAGACAAATGGCCCACTCTCATTTCTTGTTTTTATGCTCATAAACATAAAAAATGATTTTTGTTTTGCACTCTTGGAAGATACAATTAATTTCCATGATATTGAAATAGACTAAAAACTGCCAATAAAATCATACCAGAGCCTGAACTTCATGCTGGGGTTCAGAGAGGTGTACGGGATGATGGAAAAGCCTACTGCTAGCCCCCATTGACAATATCAGGCCAGGGGATTTTAAACCCTAACCCTCCAGCCCAACCCAAGTCTCCTTACAAAATCCTTGGTGTCATCATCATCTGAATCCAGTTGGGAAGACAGAGGACAACCCTGGAAATGACTCAGCCCAGCCCAGTCCAGTCAGCCCATCAGCTCAGCCCAGCCCAGTCCAGTCAGCCCATCAGCCCATCAGCCCAGCCCAGCCCATCAGCTCAGCCCAGCCCAGTCCAGTCGGCCCATCAGCTCAGCCCAACCCAGCCAAGTCAGTCGGTCAGGTGATGGGTCTGCTACAAGGGAAACACATTCAGGGGAAGGTGGTGAATTCAAGAAAGCCAGTCATGTTAATATCCAGCCATCAATCCAGTCTTTGCATACTGACAAGGGTCTCATCTTCCCAGAGTCAAGTAGGCTTCCCAAAATCCAGGATTTAACATTCCGGTGGTGAGGCTGCCCGGAAGGCCAAGAGTGAAGGTTGCAGGATTCAGCCTTGACTTTAAGGTCCACACACCCCCCCTGCCACTGGGGTAAAGGAAGGTTACAGATTGATTCCCAGCATCACCTATGGCCCTGACTGGCACAAGTACAGGTCAGTAGCAGTGATTGGATGACCAAGCCACATGAAGAGTCTTGGATTAGATATTCCATTGCAGCATAGTTGTGTGTGAGGGAATCTGAAAAATATTCAGTCCACATCGCATCCAATGAACATGCTCTGTTATTCAATAAGATCTTAATGAACATAGTCCAGTCCAGCCAACATCCTCATTAGTCTCCTCTATATCCTCTCAACTGCAGTCACACCTTTCTTCTGACATGATCATCAAGACTGCATGCAGCACTCAAGACAGAATCAAAATAGTATTTCATTTCATTCCAGTACACTCTTCCAGCTCTTATGTTTTGGTAACAAATGCATGTATTCAGTAAGTCTTCTTGACCTGATTTACCTAACCAACCACCTACGGAGATCAGTGAGCAAGCACTCTCAGATTCCTCAATTCCTATGTACTTCTCAGTATCATAACATGGATTGGATCATTGAATATTACCCCATAGTCATTCAACCCACTGAGTCTACAGCAGTTGTTTTGAAGATCAATTCAGTTAGTTCTGCTCCTCAACTCCCCAGTCATAACTCTCAAAGACATATTTCTTTGAGAAAGATGCTGTGAAAAGAATGCACATTCCATGAGTAACTGAGGGGATGCATGAAGGATAAGGCCTGCAGGAAGTTAAAATCAATTTAAAATTTGGGTATACTTTAAGGAGCAGAAATGTACAGGATTTGGCTGAGAATTCAACATTTAAAGATAATGCTCCTTTCCAGTCCCCAAATTCAAATTGCAACAGAGTAAATTAGCAAACAACAAAATGTTGCTTTGTAGAATTAACCTTGGCCGGATATCATCCTAATTCCCTAGAGCTGGATCCTTCTGGATGACTTGGATATCAGCAAGTAATGGAAAATAACTCCCCCATTTCATTTGTCTAAGAGTTCAAACTGTATTGCCTCTATTCTATCAGTGGCTGATCCCAAAGCGATTGGCTACTTTATAAATTATAATTAGAATCTAAATTTTATTAAAAAGGGATTTTTTTTTAAAAAACGGTCTATACTTAAAATTCTGGAAACCAAATGCAAGAGAAAAGATGATGAAATGCTCAGAAATACCACACATCAAAACTGGTTCAGTAACAAACAAAGTCAGAGCAAGTCCGGGCCTCGTTCATTTAACAACTCTTACAGTTGTTTTCAAATCCCTCCAGAACTCCATCATTCCCCTTCTCTGATCTCCTCTGGCACAACAACCCTTGAAACGCCAAGGCTGTACCTTCTGCTGCTTAGGCCCCAAGCTCTGGAATTCTCTCACTAAAAAGTATCTGCCTCTCTACGTCAACTTCCCCTAACTTTGTGGTCACTTATCCTGATAGAATTATTAAAACATTTTGACATTAAGCTAAGGTGAGAATCAGCATAAGCTGTGTGCTGAGTTAGGGGCTATCCAGAATATAATGTCGTTGTTGCTGCTAGCACAGTTAATAAAGCCCAAAGTTTGTAATGTGGTCATTTTTCAATTTATTCCTCATCATTTGAATAGCCAGCAGCACAGGCCTGTTATTTCATCTGATATGTCAATTCTCTGTTTTCCAAATACCAAAGTTCTGATGATATAAAGTAATCAAAGCTTTCTGTGTTAAACTGAACAGTTGTTGAACAACATGCCATACCTGCAATTGGTGGGCCGGCTGTCATTGGAATGGACATCAACCCAAGAAGGAATCCAATCGCCTGCGATACATTCTCTGAGCCCACAAGTTCAAAGGCAACTGGGGCCATGATTGAGATGAAGCATCCATCAAATAAACCCATGAAAAGGCAGACTGCAATGAGACCACCAAAGCCTTGACACAGTGGAATCATCATGGACATCAGCCCAATAACAAAGAACGATACCACCTGAAATAACAAAGGAAAGTTTTGTCACTTGCTTCTATTTACATGAGGAAAAGTAGAAAAAACATTTAGCAAATTTGTTCTTGAGCTTTCAGAATATGGATTAATACAATCCAATTCATTTTTATTTGTTTGTGGCATATGGCTGTCACTGGCTGGGTCAGTATTTATTGCCTGCCTGTTAAGTTGCTGGTGAGCTGTCAGGTATGTAAACCGTATGGCTCATGAATAGGTGCATCATATCAAATGTCACATCCCTTTGGCACAACATGCAGAGTATTGACAATAGTCAGCAGGCCCTTGCAAAGGTCAGAATATACAGTCTAACATAATTGTTCTAATTGGACAATAATTGCTGTGTAATCCCATCTAATTGTAATTGATACCAAATGCAACTTCTGTAACCAGCATGAGGGTACCACAAGATCAGCCACAGTATAGACACATCAGTTCCTTTGAACTCTGTCCCACAAGTAGAGGAGGAGAACTTCAATAGGAAGTGATTATCTTAGGTATGGCAGGTACCAAGTCTTGTATAATTGGGCATAATAAGTTCTCATACCCAGCCTCTAGGTAACAATTTCCAGCTCTTGCCATTTCAAGACTCCATGTTTCCTCATTGACCGAAAGACAACGTAGCACAGGACAGAAACATAGCACAGTTTAGATGCTCACGATGTGTTACATGTCCCAGGCCATTATCGGATAATTAACTTGTGAATCTGCAGCAGCTTACATCAAGTTCATGCATTGGCTGCGACAAGGAGGACTGTACTGTCACTGCTCCCCCAACCCCTCTGTGACTCTGTGACAGGCTTGTACAGAATTGGCCCCTCCCTCTTTGTAAGCAGCTACTTGACCCATAACACCAGTCCACCTTACCTGAAGGAAAACTTTATTTGAGCCAGGTAAATAGTCTGCAACCCTGCCAAAAACTAATCGCCCAATCCCTGATGAGATTCCAATACACATCAACAGAACTTCTTCATTTTGCAATTGAAAAGTTTCTTCCACATACTTCATCTGTTGATAAAACACAGAAATAAAAATTAAAGCATGTTATTTTGGCCTTTTCATACTATTCCTGCAGTATTAGTGTATAAATGTTTCCTCTGCTTCCTTTCATGTATAAGAGGTCAGAGAGAGAAAGAGAAAGAGAGAGAGACATACAACACAGAACCAGGCCTCTGGCCCACCAAGTCTCTGCCAAACAAACACCAAACAACACTAATCCCATTTGCCTGCACTTGTCTGTAGCCTACGATGCCCTGACATTGAGTGCTCATTCAGCTGCTTTTTAAAATGTTACAAAATTAGCTGCCTGCACCACTCTCTTTGTCAGCATGTTCCATATAGTTGCCACCCTTTTGGTGAAAAATTTCTTTCACTTTAAACTAAGGCTCTCTTGTCTTAAACAAGTCTGCTATGAGGAAAGAGCATGGTAGCTCGGTGGTTAGCACTGCCTCACAGCACCAAGGACATGGGTTCGATTCCACCCATGTGTGTGGAGTTTGCACATTCTCTGCATGGGTTTCCTCCAGGTGCTCTGGTTTCCTCCCGCAGTCCAAAGATGTGCAGTTTAGGTGGATTAGCCATACTAAATTGTCCATAATGTCAATGGGATGGGTGAGTTAACCATGGAAAATGCAAGGCTATAGGGATAGGGCAGGTCTGGGTGGGACCCTTTTTGAAATGTCGGTGTGGACTTGATGGGCCGAATAGCCTGATTCCATACTGTAAGGATTCTATGGACTTCTACACCAAGGTTCCTTTGTTCCTCAGTAAACCCTAGGGATTTACCAATCATTGTAGTGCCAAAGCTAATCTGTCTACTGGTTGTCTTATGAAACCATAGGGGCTGCTCTCTCAGTAGAGAGAAACAACTGGTGGTGATTTAACCTGAGGGCCACCAGACCTCTGCCAGGGGATGATGTTGAGAAGGAGAGTCCTCAAACTTGTGATGGGAATTGAACCCACGCTGCTCTGTAAACCAACGATCCAGCCAACTGAGCTTAACTAGTTCCCTCTGTCTACTTAAATGTTTTTACATCAAGTGCTTCTAGGTTTGTAAGACAAAATCTCGATAGTATTAATATCAAAGAATAATGGCTAGGCTAACAAAAAAAACTTGTATTTCTGTAGCATTTTACATGACTGGCAGCCAATGAATTCCCTTGGAGTGCCTTCCATGGTTTGTTAGCGAATGAAACAACTACATTGCCATATGTGACCTTGCTGGAGGCAAATCAGCTAAGTGTCAGCTAATTTGTTTTGTAACAGGTTGGTAGTTAAATAACAAGCATTACTCTGATCCATGAGGATCTTTCACACACACCTAAATCAGACAGCTGCAGTTCGGCTTAATAGCTCAAGAATGGAACCATAATATTTTACTTGAAGTGACAGCCATGTGAGCAGGAGCTGAGATGTTCAGAAAACAACCTATACCTCAATCTGCATACGTCTAAAAATCACTGACTCAAATTCAGCAGCACATAGTTAGTCCACAGCAAAATTCCTCTCCCAAAAGGGACCCATTTTTGACATTCGAATAAGTAGATTGGGTTTTTCTTTTTAAAAAAAAAAGTGATTGAGGGACGTGGGCCCTGTAAGTTTTGCCAGCATTTACTGTCCACCTCCAGTTGTCCATGAGAAGGTGGTGGTGAACTACCCTCCTGGCACGCTGCAATCTATTTGGTGTCAATACATCCACGGTGACATCAGGGAGGGAATTCCAAGATTTTGGCCCAGTTTCATTGAAGGGCCAGCTATATATCTCCAGGTCAGGATGCTACGTGGGAACTTGCAGGCTGGTGCTGTTCCCATGGATCTGCTACCCTTGTCCTTCAAGGTGATAGTGGTTCGAAGGAGCCTTGTTGAATATCTGCAGTGCATCCTGCAGGGGATATACACAGCTGGTACTGGGTGATTAGGAGAGTGAAGGTTTGTGGATATGGTGCCAAACAAGCAGTTTGTTTCTGGAGTGCTGTTGGAGTTGCACACATCAAAGCAAGTGCTGGAATATTCTATCATATTCCCGACTTATGCCTTGTAGATGGTGGGCAGGGAGTTACAGGATTCCTAGCTTCTTACCTACACTTGCAGCCACTGTATTTATATGACAATGCAGCTTAGTTACTGGTCACTCACAGGATGTTGACAGAAGGGGATTTAGCGATGGTAAAGCCATTATATGTCAAGGAGTGATGGTTGGATTCTTTTGTTGGAGATGGTCATTACCACGCACTTGTGTGACACAAATGGTAATTGCCATATGTCAGCCCAAGCTTGAATATTATCCAAGTCTTGTTACATTTGGATATGGACTGTTTCAGTGTCTGAGGGGTCATGAATGGTGCTGGACGTTGTGCAACCATTGGCAAGTATGGGCCTTCCAATGGAGGGAAGGTCATTGATGAAGCAGCTGAAGACATTTGGGCCAAGGACACTATTCTGAGGAACTAAGATAGCCACCGAGTCGGATACGGAAAGATCCTTTGAGGCCTTGTAGTCAGATGTGGAAAGAGCTGAGATGACTGACTTCCAATAACTAGAGTCGTTTTCTGTTGTGCCAGGTATAAAGAATAAAGAATAGTCCAGCACAGGAACAGGCCCTTTGGCCTACCAAGTTTCCAAAGATACATGATGCCTTTCTAAACTAAAATCTTTTTGCCTCTACACTGTCCATACACTCTACTCCCTGCTTATTCATATGCTTCCAATTCCCCCGATTGCCATTCACTCCAGTTTTGCGAGAACTCGGTGATGTCATAGAGTCCTAGAGATGTACAGCATGGAAACAGACCCTTCGGTCCAACCCGTCCACGCCGACCAGATACCCCAACCCAATCTAGTCCCGCCTGCCAGCACCCGGCCCATGTCCCTCCAAACCCTTCCTATTCATTTACCCATCTAAATGCATCTTAAATGTTGCAATTGTACCAGCCTCCACCACTTCCTCTGGCGGCTCATTCCATACACCTACCACCCTCCAGGACTCTCACCCCATTGCTGCTCTGGAGTTCAGCTCTTTTGTTCATATTTGAATCATGGCTGTAAAATAAGTCAGGTGCAGAGTGACCCTGGCAGAACCAAAACTGACCTGTAAGTGCGTGCTCTTTAATAGCACAGATGATGACACCGTCCATCATTTTACTAATGATTGAAAGTAGACTGATGGGGCAGTCACTGGCCAGATTCATCTAGCTTTTCGTATACAGGACATACCTGGGCAATTTTCCACATTGCCGAGTAGATGCCAGTGTTGTAACTGTACTGGATCACAGCTGTGATAAGTCTTCAGTGCGATTGCTAGAATATGGGCAGGCCCCATGGACTTTGCAGTATCCAGTGCCTTCAGCCATTTCTGAATATCACATGGAGTGAATAAAATTGGCTGAAGACTGGTGTCTGTAATGCTGGGAACCTCCAGATTGATCATCCCCTCAATTATTCTGACTGAAGATTATAGAGAGTGCTTCAGTCTCATCTTTTGCACAGATGTGCCCCACCATACTGGGGATGCAGATATTTGTGAAGCCTCCTCATCCAGGGAGTTGTTTAACTGTTTACCAGCATCCCTGGGAGAAAGTGAGGACTGCAGATGCTGGACATCAGGCTCGAAAAAGTGTGGCAATGGAAAAGCACAGTAGGTCAGGCAGCATCCGAGGAGCAGGAGAGCCGACATTTTGGGCATAAGCCCTTCATTCCGGAGGAAGGGCTCATATCTGAAATGTCGATTCTCCTGCTCCTCGGATGCTGCCTGACCTGTTGTGCTTTTCCAGCACCACACCTTTTGACTACCATCATCCCTGGTTGGGAAAGGACTCTCCCGAGAAAGGAAAGATCAGTTGCTTCTTTGTGGGGCTGATGGAGCTTTCTGCTCATCTTGGCCACGAGAAACTTTAAATTAGAAAATAAATTCACAGATTGAGAGTTTCTTCTGGCCAGTTCCTCCTACCATCTTGTTAAAAATGGATGTCACATCTCAATGACAGAGCTCACCCTACACAAGAAAGCAGTCAAGGCGAAAGCATTCTATGATTTCAAGGACAATATAGCACGTGGGGCTAAAGGGATCAAAGGATATGGAGGAAAAGCGGGAATTGGCTATTGAGGTGGATGATCATCCAAGATCATAATGAATATAGGAAAGGTTCAAAAGGACCAAATGTCTTATGCCCGTTCCTATAAATATTTCTACATTCTACGTTTCTGGCAAGTATGCCTCTTGCTCAGTCCAGAGAGGGGAACTAAGAAAATAATCTGTCAAAACGTTGTTGGGAACTAAGTATTTTAACCATCCACCTGCCTAGGAAGCAGGGTTAAAACACTGGGTTTGAAGTGCTTACATCCTAGAGCGCTGCTTGAACCCACATTGGGGAAAATCACTGATAAAGTGCATTTATTGTCCCATCCTAACTGAATGTACAGCTGGTGGTAGACCCGCAAACAGCACTTGGAGGAAATTTCAAGTTATTGTTGCAAAGTCAGGATGACATGCAGTCTGGGAGGTGAACAGAGTCTTTCCATAATGCTGATGCTCAAGCCTAACCTGGTGGCAGAGGATGGAGGGGAGTGAGGGAGATGTTACTTCACTTCAGCCTGCAGACTAGGTCCAGGTGACTAACATTTCTATACATGAGCAAAGGAGGGTGGTGACAACAGTGTATATCTAAGTAGTTAGTACCTGGAAAACTCATGTTTACACAGATCCCTTAGCATCCCATGGCAAATTAATAATTTAAATATACAAGAGAGAATTGATCAACAGCAAGGAGATAGAAAAAGTGAGATGCTGGCGAGTAAATTTTACGTGAAGTGGGGTCAAGTTGGCAAAATATTCTTGGTCCTATGTTGTGTGGGCTACAGTAAAACGTAAAACAATCACAGGGCATATAATTAATGCATTTATGGCAGCTCTTCTGATAGATTTCTGTTTAATATCTGCCTAACTACTGTGCACAAAGGACAAAGTTCTAACAACCTATTGCCAAGGAGTGGTCACTGTTGGCACTTTGGAATTTGAACCTTCCATCTTTATTTTGGATATTGCTAAAGTAAAAGCTAGTCAGATACTGTTGGACTAAAAGGTGCCATCAACGGCAGCTACTTTAGGGTTGCCAACTCAGGGCAAGTGTATTCTTGAAGATTTTATCATGTGACCACCTGCCCCCAACCAGCCTTCCCCTTTCCTGCCACTGGATAATCAACACAGCGATTTCACTGAATCACTTTCCCATATGGATCAGAAAGTGAAATCTTCATTTGACTGTTTTCTTGACTATTAGTAGAAAGAGTAGCTGCTTAACTATCAACGTTTTCATAATTAATAAGACTGCTTGCAGAAAATTTAAAAAGCTTGAAAATTAAAGTAGTCCCAGAAGTTCTGATTTTTAACCAAATTGCTTTTGGCAGAGTCCTGAAGATTTGGGCGAGGTGGCTGTGACCAAGGTTTTCAATTTCATCCATTTTATTTGATAGGACAGGAGAAATTGGAGAAGCCTGATCAGATGTTAGTTGATCTTTAATTAATATACTTACGCAGATGGTCTGACTTAATTTATGACTATTAGAAGTAGAGAACATTGGACAAAAAAGTACAGAAGACAGATGCTAATGCATTTACCACCCAGCATTGCAGACAATCATTTCCAGGCAGCAGACGACAGATAAACAACCACATGAGCACATTCAGGATGGGGTCAAGCTTGAGCAAGAGTGAAGTGCAACATGAACATTGATACGGGCACGATGACTCAGGCAGACAGTACAAGCCATACAGTTCTTATCCCAGAGCTAAGCTTGCAGTTTTCAAGGAGGGTTGTAATTAGAAATGCTGACAATTTATTTCAGCAACTTTAGATTTAGAGACCAAGATTCTGACCACCATCATCTGGAACTGTGCATGTGACCAGCAATATCAGGAAAAGTAGATAAGGGGCAAATAGATATTCAGCTGTGCTCATGAAGCCTACTTTTAATAAAAAAATTGTAAAAATTATATTTCATTCACAAATTATCTACAAGAAATTACCATATCGCTATTTTCATTTGAACAGTGCACTCTTGGGAGTTTCCAAATTGGAATATTTACTAAATATCACAGAAACTATATACATGGCAGTCCACTGTATATGGCATGGCGGGGGGGGTTCTATAAGTTAACATACCCTCATTACATTCTGGCAGAAAGGCATTGCCAAATCTACATTCTTTTTTGTGGATTACCAGAATAACCACATATACTATATAAGCAGCATTACATTTAACCTCACTGTATCTAGAATGTAGCTTTGGAAAATCAATTCAGAATGCAGTCTGTTTTATCCCTCCCTCACTTACACGTGCTTGCCCTTCCTCTATTCCACAATTAGATTGGAAGTTTGTTGTACTTTTAATCTTGTTGGCTCCTCAAGTCAAAAATCCATGAATTCTGGGATATTCTGTCACTTGTAGTACCAGTTTATCCCATCAATCCTTCCCTCACAAAAGGTTCAGGCAGACAATAGCTTAGATTTTACTCCATTGACATGTTGGATGTTTTTTGCAACAATGTTGTTAAACTGCTGCACAGTGTTCATAGAGGAAGTTACAGAAATGTAACTAGTTTTTTCAGAAAGACTGCACAATATAACATATTGGTGCTGTTTCCTGAGGTAACGCCCAACAATTTGTTTTCAGCAAATCAACATATTTTCAGAAATCACACACTAATCATATATCCTTGTCATTCTAACTGTCGGTCATTAATAGTTAGTAAAAAAAAACTATCAATTCCTACCACTTTACAAAATTTAATCCTGAGACCAGACTTAGTTATGTAGCCCCACTTATGTTTCAAAAATTTGGAATAAATTTCATTTCAATGAAGACTCTAAATCTGTGACTTGCCTAAAAATACAAAGGAATTTGACCTTTTGTCAAATATCGAGCATTAGGGCAACAAATATGGGGCATATATAGGGGAACGTCATTATGTGTTCCATTGAAGGGGGAAGTTCTAACTCACACAACATCCTGACTTGGAACTGTATCATCAGTCAGTCCTTCATTGTCAACGGGTCAAAATTCTGGAACTCACTCCATAACAGCACTGTAGGTGTATCCAAACCACAAGCGGAGCAGCGGTTCAACAAGACAACTCACCGTTACAACCATCTAAAGACCAAGGAGAGATGGGCAAATAACAGCGGCCTTGCCAGCAGTGCTCACATCCCATGATCAAACAAAAAACAAATTATAAAATATACCTTGGCATCAAATAATGTCCCAAAGAATACAAACCTTAAGCCTGCCATTTTACAATTGACACTGCAAAGATAGGCTGATTGTGGTTCTGTTTCTTGCTTTAACTGGATTGGATTGTAAAGAACAGTATTTCAGCCTTGCCAATACTTTCGGACAAGAAAATGAAAAATACCTACATAATCCTTTAAACTCAATCAATCAATCAATCAATCAATCTCTCACTGCTTGCACACAACCATTCATGAAAAGTATCGCTTTCCATCCTCAAAGGAGTTGTTTCTTGAACGGGAGTGGCAAACTGTATGTTTCCAGTATCAAATGCTGAGTACTATGTCAGGAAACAAACTGAAGGATTATTCCTATGATGGAAAGGAAGCACATAGATTCACTTAAAGCAGGAGTCACTAACTATCAATGAACACTTTTTTTTGTATTAATCTGCACTGGTTCCAGCTCATGGTCTGTAAAGCCCTGCAATGAGACTGACCCAGCAGCCGACTGAACACAGACAATTAAAGAAAATATAAAGCAATAATCAATTTTACCAAATTGATAAATGAGCAGAAATTTCCAAGTTTGGTCCTTGCAATCCAGATTAACTTTCTGCTGACTCAAAAGATTGCCCACCAGATCTGAATTGCAAATCTTTACAGAAACCAAAAGGTGTCACTGGAAAGCCAATAAGAACCATGGTCTTTGCTGGCATCATCTCAGTCACATGCACTCACTTTGGGTAGAAAAAAAAAATCATACACACTCAATCGTCAACATTTCTTCATTTAATTACCTAATAGTATTCAGTGTCTGTTTTAACATTCATTCCCTTTCACCAAAATTTGGAATTCAGGAATGCATCAATCAGATGCTGCATCATTTGCTGCAGCTTCCAATATGTGGCTAGAAGTGGAGTTGGAACTTTCAACCCATCAAAATGGTCACCAAGAATATACGTTGCTGCGGTGAGAGGTGTCAAGTCTGTTGTCGAATTTTGGAGACTGAATTCAGCTCCACCCAAACCGACAGTGTCATACCGATTTGGGTAAGGGCAAGACAGAAGGTCTTGTGGAGTGCAGACCTATATACACTGGTCTCTTCATAGTCTAGTTGAATGTAATAACATGCAACTTGTACCAATCAGCTTTATTCAATTAACCACATCGAGACTTTTGTGGTAATGCTTCTGGGCCAGAAGACCCGGGTTCCAGTCCCAGCTTCTCCAGCGGTATGTCGGAAATATCTGACCAGGTTGATTCACAAGTATCTATACCATAAGACCCTCCCCTTGCTTTGGGCTCACAAGGTAGAATGTATGCTGTTTTAGCCTTTGCTGCAACATGTCAATAGTTCTCTTCTGCTATTTGCAGCTATTATTCTAATTGTGGCCAGCTCATTCAATGCAAGGCTCCCCCCACCATGCAAGCTGGCTGGTTTTTTCAGCTTGCAGAAGATTTGACTTTTCCCCCACCTCACCATTAAATCATAAAACTAAGGAGATAAAGCACAAACAAGAACAAAAAAAAACTTCCTTTTCTTCTTAATCAAATATGCTGAAAGTACACCTGCAAACAGTGCGTGACTATAAGTATTGATCAACAGCAACCATTACTGAAATTTTTATCTTACTTCACTAGAAATGCAATTAAGTTACATCTGGTTATTCAATTAGGTTCACGTGGCTAGCATACTGCTCAATGTAGAAACTTTACAAACATGGAACAAAATGATTTACACAGCACACTTAAAAAAATATGTTTAGCAAGCTTTAATGCAAATCCTTAGGATTTCAAAGCTTGCAGACCAAACCAGGTAATAACAGGGGGTTTCCTTTTCTAAAAGGACATGAATGATTGTTCAGATTCTTTTTTATTCAAAACATGCCAACACAACAACCTTTACTGTCACCAGATTGTGTGTCATTTTGTGGATTTTTCTAAACAAGGTTCCAGTTCCCAAACTGCTCAGAGGCTTGGTACTCTTGCTTCAGATGAATTGTCCAATGAAAAGGTAGCACCATACTACCTTTTCCTTGTGCTAATTGTAAACAACGAATGATCATAAGTCACATCCTCACCGCACATCCCAGTAAAGGATAGATGAAAGTAGGCTGCGTTTTTAATTTTCATCCAGTCATATGTATCGTTTTCCTGGCACGAATCCAAGGTATAATGACAAAAATTAAACCTCCAGTGAAGTAGCAGCATTTGTCATGACCCAGTGACACACCGATGAGAGTCCTCAAGTCAGATTCCATGTCAATGACAACTAGCAGTAAATAGGGCACTATTTGGAGGCTACAGCTAAACAGGAGATTTTACCGGGTAACAATAATGATGCGGTTAGCTGGAGTTCACCTTCCATCAGTTGATCAGACACCCTAACCAAACAGCACTGCAGCAATCTGCAGAGTGGTGCCAAAAGGGCGATAACCATGATCCCACCAAACAATCCACATCATTGGTCAGTGGGTTTTCATACCAACAGTTGAAGTTAAGATGTAACATGAAGCATTCTTTTCCTGATGATTTCAATGCAAATGAACAAGTAGGGAAATCTTGCTAAAACTATACAAGGCAGCAGTCAGACCACATCTAGAACAACATTAACAATTTTGGTCCCCTTACCTAAAGATAAATATACTGACTTTGGAAGCAGTCCAGAGAAGTTCACTAGATTTATCTTGAGTAGAGAGTGATCTTCTTATGAAGAGAGCTTGAGAAGGTTAAGCTTGTATTAATTAGAGTTAAGAAGAATGAAAGGCGACCTTATTGAAACTTAAGGCTCTTAAGGATTAGATTAGATTAGATTAGATTACTTAGTGTGGAAACAGGCCCTTCGGCCCAACAAGTCCACACCGACCCGCCGAAGCGCAACCCACCCATACCCCTACATTTACTCCTTACCTAACACTACGGGCAATTTAGCACGGCCAATTCACCTGACCTGCACATCTTTGGACTGTGGGAGGAAACCGGAGCACCCGGAGGAAACCCACACAGACACGGGGAGAACGTGCAAACTCCACACAGTCAATCGCCTGAGGCGGGAATTGAACCCGGGTCTCAGGCGCTGTGAGGCAGCAGTGCTAACCTCACTGCTCTTGTTTTCTTTGCTAACAAGACGCACATCGATGTTACGATAAATGAGAACAAACTATCTTTAAATTCTTGTTTTTAATCACTCTTTATAATCATTTCCCAAACAATCTCAAAACAAGAGCCAAAGTATGATCTTACAATCTTTGAATTGCCTGCTTGGACACAATGCATGTATTAGCCAACACAGACGCAGTACCAGGCCCAAAGTGAGTGCAATCTTTTTTTGATTAATATATCCAGCTGAATGTGCTCACTAGTATAGTGTAAAGGATATCTAGTGCACTTGTGTAACAACTGATAAATCATACGAGCAATACGAGCTGAGCATTTATTGTCCATCCCTATCTACCCTGGAGGTGGTGGTGACAAGTTGCTTTCTTGGACTGATGCAGTCCAGTGGGTGGAGGTAGCTCATGATGCTATTATGCAGAGAGTTCCAGAATATTTAACCTAGTGACATAAAAGGTACAGTAATATATTTCCAAGTCAGGATGGTCAGTGGAGGGAAACTTGCAAGTTGGTGACATTCCTTTGTATCTGCTACCCTTGTCCTTCTAGATGGTAGCAGTTATGGGTTTGGAATGTACTGTTTAAAGAGGAGCTTTGGGGAGTTTCTGTGGTATATACCTGCTGTTAGGATCAACAATGACCCACCAATCTGGAGGATTGTCCACCTCGGAAATTCTGGGCCACTGGCCACACAAAGACCCACTGAACGCATGCCCAATGAGGCCAATCCTAGAACTGGATCTCCCACCACACACTTGACAGAGGATTCCAGGAAATTGGACCTTGACCTTGAGATCGTCAGCATTTGTTTCCCACACTTCCTCTCGAGTTCTGAAGCAACTGTATCCTTTCACACAAGACCTTCCTCTAAGTCAGTTTCTCCTGAATGAGGGTCTCCCATCTATTGATATGGGTGTTGCATTTCTGGAAGGAAGCCTCAGGGAGTCTTTGAAACATTCCCTTTGTCCTCCTCCTCTCATTCAAGTGCCTTCTTTGATCGGAATGAAGGCGATTTGATTTGGATCCTAAGCACAATGCTGGCCCAGTGGAGCTGGTTGTGGGTGTACCCTCCACCACAGCAAGACAGCAATCAATGGAAAGGTGTCAGTGATGGAGGGAGTGGATCTTTGTGGACGTGGGGTCAATCAAGCTGCTTGCTCACTCCTGCGTGGTGTCAGTTTCTCACGTGTTGGACTGTACTCATCCAGGCAAGAGGAGGGTATTCCATCACACTCCTGACTTGGGCAGACTTTTGGCAATCAGGAGGCAAGGAACTTACTGCAGGAATCCTAGCTTCTGAAATACTCTGGTAGCCACTGAACTTATAATGGCTAGTCCAGTTCAGTTTCTGGTCGATGGTTACCCTCTCACCCAGAATGTGGATAGTAGGGGAACTCAAGACTGAATGTCAAGGGGTGACAATGAGATTCTCTTGCTCAAGATAGCCATTGCTTTGCATTTGTGTGGTATGAATGATACTTGCCAATATGCGTTCCGAAAAGACCACTCCCTCCGTGACCCCCTCGTCAGGTTCACACCCCCCACCAACCCAACCTCCACCACTCCCAGCCCCTTCCCCTGCAACCGCAAGAAATGCAAATCTTGCGCCCACACCTGCCCCCTTACTTCCCTCCAAAGCCCCAAGGGATCCTTCCATATCGGCCACAAATTCACCTGCACCTCCACACATATCATCTATTGCATCCTCTGCACCCGAAGTGGCCTCCTCTATATTAGGGAGACAGGCCGCCTACTTGCGGAACGTTTCAGAGAACACCTCTGGGACACCCGGACCAACCAACCCAATCGTCCCTTGGCCCAACACTTCAACTCCCCCTCCCACTCCACCAAGGACATGCAGGTCCTTGGACTCCTCCATTGCCAGACCATAGCAACACGACGGCTGGAGGAAGAGTACCTCATTTTCCGCAAAGGAACCCTCCAACCACAAGGGATGAACTCAGATTTCTCCAGTTTCCTCATTTCCCCTCCCCCCACCTTGTCTCAGTCCCAACCCTCGAACTCAGCACCACCTTCCTAACCTGCAATCTTCTTCCTGACCTCTCCGCCCCCACCCCCACTCCGGCCTGTCACCCTCACCTTAACTTCCTTCCACCTATCGCATTTCCGACACCCCTCCCCCAAGTCCCTCCTCCCTACCTTTTATCTTAGCCTGCTGGACACACTTTCCTCATTCCTGAAGAAGGGCTCATGCCCGAAACATTGATTCTCCTGCTCCTTGGATGCTGCCTGACCTGCTGCGCTTTTCCAGCAACATATTTTCAGCAATTATCAGTCTAAACCAGGATATCACCAAGATCTTGCTGCATTTAAACATCGACTGCTTCAGTAGCTGAGGACTTGCAAATGGAGCTGAATATTGTGCAAACAATCATTGGTGAACATCTCCACTTCTGACCATGTAATGGACGGAAGGTTACTGATGAAGCAGCTGAAGATGGTTGGGTCGATGACACTTCCCTGAAGAACGCCTGCAGAGGTGCAGTGGTGTGGAGAAGACGGATCTCCAAACACCACAATCATTTTCCTATGTGTCAGATATGACTCCAACCACCAGAGTTTTTCCCTTAATCCCACAGATTCTGTTTTACCAGGACTCCTTGATACTGCATTGCCAAATGTGGCCACTCTCACCTCACCTCTGGAATTCAGCTGTTTTATCCATGTTTGAACCAAGGCTGTGATGAGGTCAGGAGCTGAAGTGGCCCTAGCAGAACCCAAACTGGATGCCAGTTTATTGCTATTTATTGGTAGCAGCTTTGATTACCTCTTCCATCACTTTACTGCTGCTTGAGAGAAGACTGATGGGGTGGTAATTGACCGAGTTGGGTTTTTCCAGCTCTTTGGTGTGCAGAATATATCTAGGAAACCTTCCTCATTGCTGGGTAGATGATAATGTTGTAACTGTAATTGAAGAACTTGGCTAGGGGTGTGACATGTCTTCAATACTATTGCCATATGATGGAGCCAGTGACCTCGTGGTATTATCACTAGACAATCAAGCCAGAAACTCAGCCAATGTTCTGGGGATTCTGGATTAGTGGTGCTGGAAGAGCACAGCAATTCAGGCAGCATCCGAGGTTAAAGATGCCCTCCAACGCATCTCGTCCACATCCCGCACCTCCGCCCTCAGACCCAACCCCTCCAACCGCAACAAGGACAGAACGCCCCTGGTGCTCACCTTCCACCCTACCAACCTTCGCATAAACCAAATCATCCGCCGACATTTCCGCCACCTCCAAACAGACCCCACCACCAGGGATATATTTCCCTCCCCACCCCTCTACGCCTTCCGCAAAGGCCGTTCCCTCCGTGACTACCTGGTCAGGTCCACGCCCCCCTACGATCCACCCTCCCATCCTGGCACTTTCCCCTGCCACCGCAGGAACTGCAAAACCTGCACCCACACCTCCTCCCTCACCTCCATCCAAGGCCCTAAAGGAGCCTTCCACATCCAAAGTTTTACCTGCACATCCACTAATATCATTTATTGTATCCGTTGCTCCCGATGCGGTCTCCTCTACATTGGGGAGACAGGGCACCTCCTAGCAGAGTGCTTTAGGGAACATCTCAGAGACACCCGCACCAATCAACCACACTGCCCCGTGGCCCAACATTTCAACTCCCCCTCCCACTCTGCTGAGGATATGGAGGTCCTGGGCCTCCTTCACCGCCGCTCCCTCACCACCAGACGCATGGAAGAAGAACGCCTCATCTTCCGCCTCGGAACACTTCAACCCCAGGGCATCAATGTGGACTTCAACAGCTTCCTCATTTCCCCTTCCCCCACCTCATCCTAGTTTCTAACCTCCAGCTCAACACTGTCCCCTTGTCTTGTCTGGACTTGTCCAACCTGCCCAGCTCCTTTTCCACCTATCCACTCCACCCTCTCCTCCCTGACCTATCACCTTCATCTCCTCCCCCACTGACCTACTGTACTCTATGCTACTCTCTCGCCACCCCCACCCTCCTCTAGCTTCTCTCTCCACGCTTCAGGCTCTCTGCCTTTATTCCTGATGAAGGGCTTTTGCCCGAAACGTCGATTTTGCCTGTCCTCGGATGCTGCCTGAATTGCTGTGCTCTTCCAGCACCACTAATCCAGAATCTGGTTTCCAGCATCTGCAGTCATTGTTTTTACAATGTTCTGGGGAACCTGGGTTCAAATCCTGTCATGGCAGATAGTGGAATTTGAATTTAAGGGTCTAATGATGACCAAGGAAACCATTGTCAGAAAAACCCAGCTGGTTCATTAATGCCTCTTTCAGGAAGGAAATTGTCAACTTTACCTAGTCTGGCCTACAGACCCACAGTGATGTGGTTGACACTTAATTGCCTACTGGGATGGGCCAAAGATGCCTACATCCCATGATTGAATTTTTTTTTTTTAAAATGTTGTCAGGGCCCTTAACCTTTGCAGTCTACTGTCCTGAGCCAACATGACGTGAAATGAATCAAATCAGGTTCAAGATTGCATCTTTGTGATGAGGGGCCCCTTCCAGGGGGGGGCTGAAATGGATTATCCACTTTGCCCTTGTGACTAAAAGATTGTTGCAAATATGGTCTTGTCTTATGTTCTGCTCTAATGGGCTGGGCCCTCCGTCATTGGAGGATGGGAATATTTGTGGAGCCTCTTCAACTGAGTTGTCCATCTGATCTTCCTCCTCGCTCAGTGGGGCTGGGAGAAAGGGAAGAATATAACCAGTCAGGAATTTCTTTTTTCTAAAATTCTGTTCAATTTTCATCTTATTTACCCTCTGACAGTTTAAATGTTGGCTGTGTCATTTGAGGATTAACCTAACACGTGTTAACACATTGCTTTCTGCTTTGGGGCCTATATGCCTGACGCATTCTACATTCCATTAATAAAGGCTGCAGAAGCTGCTCCACTTTTTTTTTTTGGATTCATTCACAAGATATTGGCCTCACATGGGTAGGCCAGTGTTTATAACCCATTCTCAATTGTGCAGAAGGGCAGTCAAGAGTCAACCACATTGCTGGGGGTTTGGAGTCACATGTAAACCAGACTAGGAAAGGACTGCAGTTTCCTTCCAGAAAAGGTCATTATTAAATCAGATGGGTTTTTTTTCCCCCCAACAATTGCAACAGTCTCAAGGTCATCATTAGACATTTAATTCCAGATTTCTTTTTTTATGAATTCAAATTTCACCATCTGCCATGGCAGGATTTGAACAGAGGTCATAGAGTCAGAGCTGCACAGGAGGGAAACAGACCCTTTGCCCCAACTCGTCCTTACCAGATAATCATAAATTAATCTCGTCCCATTTGCCAGCATTTGGACATAACCCTCTAAACCAACAGGAACTCCCCTCAAGTTCAGCAATTATTTAAAAGCAGTTTGTCAAAGTAACAAACGCAAACCAGGATGGAGCAAACAAGTCATCCCAAACTCCTCAGATATCTGCACTACGACCAAACAGTAGCACTTTGGAAAAAGGTTTGGCTTTGGGACATTGATCTTTGCACAAAATAAATACTTGTCTGTGAGAGAGTCCATCACACATCGCGGGACAGGCTCCATATTCTGAATTTCTGACAAATTCAGTATTGTCCATCTGGAGATTCTGTACCTTAATTAAAGTACAGACTGCCTTGTACTTTTGGGGTAAGAATTCCTCGTAAACTTCTCACAAAGATGCATATGGCTGTGTTAAAAATGACCGTGCACAAGGCAGTACTGAAAATGTACCATTAACAGTTCACAGCAGCTGTCTGGCTGGGAAGGGCAGGACAGGAAACAGCTGCTAAAACAGATGCTCAGTCACCAAAGTTGAAACTGAGACCACGTTCTGAAAAGCAGCCAAATGCATGAGGAAACCCAGTCTCACACTCAACATCAGCTGAACTCTGATGGGCAGTGCAATTGTTCCAAGTATAGATCAGATAAAAATTCTAAAATGTGCCAAGTATTGAAAACAAGCATCGCTCAACGCAATAAACAAGGAGGACAGAGAGAAGAGTTTAAAAACAGGGTTTTTCAGACTGGAGGCCTGTGACCAGTGGAGTGCCACAAGAATCGGTGCTGAGCCCTCTACTTTTCGTCATTTATATAAATGATTTGGATGTGAGCTTAAGAGGTATAATTAGTAAGTTTGCAGCTGACACCAAAATTGGAGGTGTAGTGGACAGTGAAGAGGGTTACCTCAGATTACAACAGGATCTTGATCAGATGGGCCAATGGGCTGAGAAGTGGCAGATAGAGTTTAATTTAGATAAGTGAGAGGTGCTGCATTTTGGGAAAGCAAATCTTAGTAGGACTTATACACTTAATGGTAAGGTCCTAGGGAGTGTTGCTGGTGTTGCTGAACAAAAAGACCTTGGAGTAAAGGTTCAAAGCTCCTTGAAAGTGGAGTTGCAGGTAGATAGGATAGTGAAGGTGTTTGGTATGCTTTCCTTTATTGGTCAGAGTATTGAGTACAGGAGTTAGGAGGTAGGAGGTCATGTTGAGGCTGTACAGGACATTGGTTAAGCCACTGGTGGAATATTGCGTGCAAATTGGTCTCCTTCCTATCGAAAAGATGGTTATGAAACTTGAAAGGGTTCAGAAAAGATTTAACAAGGATGTTGCCAGGGTTGGAGGATTTGAGCTATAGGGAGAGGCTGAACAGGCTGGGGCTGTCTTCCCTGGAGTGTCAGAAGGCTGAGGGGTGACCTTATAGAGGTTTACAAAATTTTCCCTGGGGTCAGGGGAGTCCAGAACTAGAGGGCCTTGGTTTAGGGTGAGAGGGGAAAGATATAAAAGAGACCCAAGGGGCAACTTTTTCACGTAGAGGGTGGCACGTGTATGGAATGAGCTGCCAGAGGATGTGGTGGAGGCTGGTACAATTGCAACATTTAAGAGGCATTTGGATGGGTATATGAATAGGAAGGGTTTGGAGGGATATGGGCCGGGCGCTGGCAGGTGGGACTAGATTGGGTTGGGATATCTGGTCGGCATGAAGGGTCTGTTTCCATGCTGTACATCTCTGACTCTATACAAAATCATTTATTGTCTGGTTTAATATCACACTGAGTTTCAGATCTAGATAGACTGGTTGAAGGGAAGGTGAAGTTGAGCTGTCCTCAGATTTACACTCAAGACCTCACCTGAGGAGATTCAAATCTCCTGGTTATATTTTTTTTCCATTTCATAAATGTGTAGGACACACTGAAAAACCAATGACTAAGGGCGTGGAATGCCCTACCTGCCAATGTAGTTAACTCAGCCACAATAGGGAGATTTAAACAATCCTTGGATAAGCACATGGATAATGATGGGATAGTGTAGGGGGCATGAGCTTAGATTAGTTCGACGGCGCAACATCGAGGGCCGAAGGGCCTGTTCTGCGCTGTATTGTTTTATGTTCTATGAGTGGAGAGGACTTTATTCATATTCCACCACCAGGAAGGAAGGAAGGAAGGAAACAGCAAAGTGGACAGCAACAAGCAGTGCCCCTCTCAAAAGGCCGTGTCGAAACAAACAAACAAAAAGCCAAGGTGGGTAGGGATTAAATTAAAATAGAATCAGAGGGGGAAAATAAAACACTCCAAACCCCCAGTGCTGACCTCTCCCTGAAAACAGAGGATGTTGGTAGACACCGCGTGTTAGTAACACTGTTTGTTTATTATTTTAGTATTAAACATGGCTGTGCATGGTAATCACAGATATACCAGACTCTGTCTTAAAGTTACAACTAGAGGAATCTTCCAGTGCTTGGAGTCAAACTGGCAAATGGGAGAATGGTGAACCAATTTAAAAAGGTGAGAATAAAGAGAGAAAAAAAAAATCAAATTCCTGATGTCAAGAAAACAGAGTTCAGATTTTCCCTTGGGCTTTTAAACAGCAAATTCCTAATCTCTGTAATTAGCAGTGACTATGTATTTGCACATCATTAGGCAGACTTCCTTCATTTCTACGAGCTCCCAATTCTCTCCTCCTCCTTGAGACTACACTCGGCTACATTCTGTCTAGATGACTTTGATGAGCACATGGACATGAACACATTAAACAGGTAGATGTGTTCTTGCCCAATGAGCTGAATCTTCCTATTGTTTTGGGAAGTGCTTTTTCACCCCCAGAGAGATTCATGGTGCGTCCTCTAGCGAACCAGCCTCTGCAGAGCCTGGTTTGTGGAACCCTGTAGTAGAAAATCAAAAAATGCTCACCTTTCCCAGGACTTGGTGACATTCCTGCCAATGGCACCATCTTGGAACTCAACTTCCACAACACACCAGAGGCTGCAAGTCAGGAACTGCCCTTCACACTGTAGTCCTGGACTTGCATCCTGAAGGAAAAGAAGAAGGGCTTATGCCCGAAACGTCGATTCTCCTGTTCCCTGGATGCTGCCTGACCTGCTGCGCTGTTCCAGCAACACATTTTAGTCCTGAAGGAAATAGCCTTGGAAAGGCAAGTTAGTTCCTAGCTTTGCCAACAGGGGTCCAGATGGGTTCATGTGAAGATCAGGCAAAATGAGGGCAATTCCTTTTCCTGCTGATCAGCAAAGGAGGCAGCGGTACCAAACGCAGGCAGCCTGGACGGAGATCGCAGCTGGCTCAGTTCACAAAAGTGATGCCCAGACCAGAGGATGATCAATCTGGACTCCACAAGGAGCAATGCCTTCGCTCTCTGCTGCTTCACATTGACAGAGTCACCACTCATTCTAACTTGGGCGCTGCACACACCCCTTACAGACTCATGGTTCAAGTCTACTGCATGAATCAAGTCCACTCAACAGCTCTCACCTCCTGCATCTGTCACACCACGAGTGGATCCCCCATGCAGCTCCATAATGGTTAGGATACAGAGTGCTTCAGTATGAGAAGTCGCGAATGGTGCTGAACATTGTGAAATCATCACCAAACATCCCCATTCTCAATCTTTTGATGGATGGAAGGTTATTGATGAAGCAGCTGAAGATGGTTAGGTCCAGACATATCCTGAGGAACTCCTGCAGAGGTGGCCTGGAACTCAGAAGATGAACCTCCAACAATCACAACAATTTTACTTAATGCCAGATATGAGTCAAACCATTTTCCCAGTGATTCTCAGATTCCAGTTTTGCCAGGGCTCCTTGATGCCACACTCGGTCAAATGCAGCCTTGATGTCAAAGGCAGCCTTGATGTCAAAGGCCATCTCCCTCACCTCCCCTCTGGAATTCAGTTCTTTTGTCCATGTTTGAACCAAGTGTGTATGAGGTCAGGAATTAAGTGGCCCTGGTGAAACCCAAACTAGGCGTCGCTAAGCAGTTTACTGCTGAGCAAGCGCTGCTTGATAGCACTGTCGATGACACCTTCCATCACTTTACTGATGATCGAGAGTAGATTTATGTACAGGAATTGATCAGGTTGGATTTGTCCTGTTTTTGTGCACAGGATGTATCTGGATGGCTCTTCACTTTGGTCAGGTTGATGTCTGTGTTCTAACTGTGCTAGAACAGCTTGACTAGAGGCATGGCTACCTCTATAAGTCTTCAGTAGTACACAGCAATTTGAAGTTTGCAGAAAACTGCAGAACTGTCTTGGTCAAGTTTGTTTAATCTTAGTTTGAGACCCGAATTCTACCCATGATGGATTCTGGGAGAGTTTGCATGATAGGTGCATGGGATAGCATACATTGATGTAGGAGCTACAAAGGGAGGTTGGCTAGACAGGTATGGAAAGTATAAATGGATCATGGAAGTGGAAAGAGATAGGAGACGGTAATGGTTGGCATTGACATGGGGCGAGTGTGCGCGTGAAGGGGAGGGGGGGAAAGGGAGAGGATAGTGGTGGGGGAGGGGGAGGGGGAGAAAGGGAAGGAAAAAGAAAAGGATGAGGGTGGGAGGCCTTTGATTATTGTTGCATTCATTGCTTTGACAAAGCGCTGCTGCATGGAGACAGGTCTTCAAGCAGGTTACCTTGTGCATGCACTCTACGATGAGACCAAACGTAAACTCTGGGCACGCTTTACCGAGCATCTCAGCCAGGCCTGATCTCCCAGTCACTGTCCAATTTAATTCCCTTTCCCACTCCCCTTCAGACATGACCATCCTCAGCCTCCTCCATTACCACAATGAACTGCACCACAAATTGGATGAACAACATTTCATCTCCCGCTGGGCAGACTACAGCCCGGGGGACTCAACACGGAGTTCCCCAATTTCAAATAACCTCCATTCTCATCCCCCAACTCCCCTTCCAGTCCCTACTACCCCACCCCCCAAACCCCCACTTCCATTCCTCTGATCGACCCTTCCTTCCAGCTACCAATCGGATTCATTCCTCCCATCGACCAACCAGATCGTATTCTCTACCTGTGTTCATCTATCATTACCTCACCACCCTGCCCCTCTCCCTTCCCAAAACCCTCCCCACCCACTCTATCTACAGCTTCCCTTACACCCACCATCAGTCCTGAAGGAGTTACGCCTGAAACTTTGACTTCTCCACCTCCTGATGCTGTCTGGCTTGCTGTGTTCTCCCAACCTCCTGCTTGTGTACCTTTTTGCAGTGTTCTTTTGTCTCTGACATGATTCCCAAAGTTCCCTGCTCCCACCCAAAACCTCCAAAACAAAAATTAAAAATATCTGGGGCACATTTTCCCCTTTGAGTCTGGTGTGCGGGTCAGGAAATCATCCCAACTTTGTGGTCTCCACCCAACTCTGGTCTTAATTAGTAATCCGGTCGGGTCACTGTCTGGTGGGCAGAAACTCTCACCAAGAAATGGGGGGTTAGTCAGAGGATTCCTTTTCAGTTAGTACAGGTCAGATAGGCTGAATGGCCTAGTGTTGATAGCTGAGATTAGGTAAGTTTGTTGATGTCTCACTATTCAGATGCAGTAAATCTGCTGTGGTTGACACTGGATTTCAGATTTTTAAGAATATTTGACATCTGCACTTTTATCTGTTCAAGACTTGATTTCATTCTGTCGTCATTAGTCATTTGCAGTACTCAGTAGTAATACTGAGTACTGCAAATGCTGTCTGGCTTGCTGTGTTCTCCCAACCTCCTGCTTGTGTACCTTTTTGCAGTGTTTGAGGTGGAGAAGTCAAAGTTTCAGGCGTAACTCCTTCAGGACTGATGGTGGGTGTAAGGGAAGCTGCAGATAGTGGGCGGCACGGTGGCACAGTGGTTAGCACTGCTGCCTCACAGCGCCAGAGACCCGGGTTCAATTCCCGCCTCAGGCGACTGTGTGTGGAGTTTGCACATTCTCCCTGTGTCTGCATGGGTTTCCTCCGGGTGCTCCGGTTTCCTCCCACAGTCCAAAAGATGTGCAGGTCAGGTGAATTGGCCATGCTAAATTGCCCGTAGTGTTAGGTAAGGGGTAAATGTAGGGGTATGGGTGGGTTGCGCTTTGGCGGGTCGGTGTGGACTTGTTGGGCCGAAGGGCCTGTTTCCACACTGTGTAATCTAATCTAAGTAATCTAATCTAATCTGTAAGTAATCTAATAGCACCCAAAGATAGAGTTATTCAGCAAATGGCAATATTTTCACCTTAAGTTACTAGTTACAAAAGAGACCCTGTTAAAATTCACGAATAACACTATATGGTAAGGCTGTGTGTCATTAAGAGTTTATGGGGGGGGAAAATCCAAGATGGCAGCAACCCAGTAGGTCAGAGTCTGTAGAGCTCTGCCCAAGACCCTCACCTCACCTGCTAAATGATTTAAATTTTTTTTCCCCCAGCGGCTTTGGTCATTCTGCATCAAACTTTAGCAGTTTGATGCTTTTTAAAATGACCAAAGGCAAAGGTTCACGTAGTTCACAACAGATAGGGATTGCTCACCACCACCACCAACCCCCCAAGCAACAGAGACATCTGTGGCCACCCCAGGGGCCTTAGCTGCAGAGGCGAGCCTGATCTCTGAGCTCGTTACTCTATCAACAAACACATCAAGTTAGACCCCATCCACCACCCCCTGAAAAAGGAACAGGAAGTGACTTCACCACAGGAAATAACATCACCAACCCAAAGAAACCCAAACATATAAATAGAAAGCAGGAATTTTCAGCACTGCTTCGCGTGAGGTCCATTGAAGATGTGACCTAGTAGGGTAACGAAACTTCTGGAAATGAACCTTTCCGCTCAGCAACCAAACCTACATCCCAAACCTCAACCTGAGCTACAAATCTTCTCAAAACTCGCTAATGGCTTTATAAAAGGGTCACAGATCAACTAATAACATTAGAAGAGTCTTAAATATGGTACAAGCCTGCCAACAGGGAGCGAGACTGGAATTAGTCATCTCCCCAGATGCAGAGAAGGCATTTGATCGGGTAGAATGACCATATCTCTTTCATAAGTTGGAACGGTTTGCTGCTGGAGAGGTCTTTACTAAATAGGTTACAGTATTATATAATGATCGCAAAGCAGTGGTGATTACCAATGGTGTAAGTTTAAATAGCTTTAGTGTTGGCAGAGGTTGTCATCTGGGATGCCCTCTCTCACCACTATTACTTACGCTGGCAGAAGCTATATGAGCTGATCCTAATATAACAGCTCCGGAGGTTGGATCGGGTAAGCACAAAGTCACTCTCTATGCAGATGAAGTCCTCCTTTTCTTAAATGATCCATTGACATCCGTGCCCCACTTAATTCAAGTGGTTAACTTATTTGCTGTGTTCTCAGGTTACAAAATCAATTCTATGAAGTCAGAGGCCATACCGCTAGGAGGTCTTACCAGCATTTCCAATTTTCCGGATGGATCCAGTTTCCCCTTTTGGTGGTCACTGGGAAGTTTTCTTTACTTAGGTATTTTAATTACTCCGCCATTTGATCAGCTATATAAAGCAAACTATATACACTTTAGAGAAAATAAGACAGGACCATCAATGCTGGGAAGATCTCCCGATATCCTGGCTGGGTAAAATAGCTTCGATTAAGATGAGTATTCTACCTTGCCTTTTATACCCTATGAGAATGCTCCCCTTGATGCTGCCGAGACAGACGCTGCATAAGCTCTATGGTTGGCTTGGCTCCTTTATTTGGAGTCAGAGACGGTGTGGTGAAAGGGTTAAAATTATGTCCCAATACATGTGTGAATCTTATTCCGGAATGGAATGTGTTGCTTAGTCTTGCCCTGTTGTTCGCATGAATATGTTACCGGAATGGAAGGTGTTGCTTATGGTGTTTATGCTACCAGCCTTGATAAGGAACAGACACTGTCAAACAGGATGTTGCAAGCTTAATTGGTTCCAGCTGAAACTCGTAAAGAGTCTTGCCCTGTTGTTCGCATGAATGTTTAGATCTCGAAAGAGTATATAAGCTGGGAAAGTCCCCAGTTCGGTAGAGTCTGCTCCGGGTTACGTTTAACCGCCGAGCGTGGGTTGTTGGCAACCGCTCTACGAGAACTGACGGCTCCCAGTTCCGGTAACATGTAGAGTGAGTATAAACCAGACCCGTTGTAAGTACGAGACCTGGTTGAGGCGACGCTGCGGGGAATAAAATACTTATATTCTAGCAAACTCGTCTCTCAGTTCTTTCCTCCTGGTCTGTGTCAGACTACTCTCCTGCGAACCCGATCCTTGAGAATTTATAAAACATTTTGGCGTAGTCGGCAGGATCAATCGCAATTGGGGAGAGATTTTGATACAGAACAATGTTTGGGAAAAGGACTAAGAAACCAGAAGAACAAACTGTGGAGGTCCCAACTGTCCCGGGATGGCAGGGACCGTGGCATGACGTGGCAGTTTGTTTGAGGAATGGTGGGGGGCGACCGGAAAACTGGGAAGCCGAGGGCGTAGGAACCCCAGTGTCGCTGCTGTCCACCCTTGAGAAGATCTCAGTCCTGCCGAAGAACCCCTTGCCTGGGGTACAGCAGAGGATGTGGGCAAATGGTGGGGGGCGACCGGAAAACTGGGAAGCCGAGGGCGTAGGAACCCCAGTGTCGCTGCTGTCCACCCTTGAGAAGATCCCAGTCCTGCCGAAGAACCCCTTGCCTGGGGTACAGCAGAGGATGTGGGCAAATGGTGGGGGGCGACCGGAAAACTGGGAAGCCGAGGGCGTAGGAACCCCAGTGTCGCTGCTGTCCACCCTTGAGAAGATCTCAGTCCTGCCGAAGAACCCCTTGCCTGGGGTACAGCGGAGGATGTGGGCATGTGCGGCGGCTTGTAGACAACAGTCAGACAAGCGCCAAAAAGCTGAAGCAGAATTAGCCCTCCTGAAACATGAGCAGGGACTCAGTTCGGGAGATGCCTCTATGTTGAGGCAGGAAATTATGAAGTTAAGGCTGAATTGACAGCATTAACTGAACTAGCAGGACGAACTATTATGTATCTGTCTGCTAAGAAACGGAAAGAGAAAAGGAAGGTCCCTCGAACCCCGGACCCAGTACAAGTACGGGCGTTTGTAGCCCAGTTAAATAATGGGGATCGATGGGATATCGACCATTGGGACGGAAATATTTGGGGAGATTCAGATGATCAGTATGAAGATGACCCACCCGTACTCCAGGCTAAACCAGTAGTTAGGAGAAAACAAGTCCAGAGACGCCTCCCGGTGCAGCGGGAAGTAATGTTAGATGGGGAAGGGAATCCCATACGGAATGAACAGGGGGAGGCAATTATGCATGAATTACCGCGGGCTCAGCCTCCTGCGGAATTGGGATTTTGGTCCCGGAAATTGCCCCCGGCAGGGGAACGATACACCCCCTTTGAGAAACAATTGTTATCATGTTACTGGAGCTTGGTGGAAACTGAAGCTCTAACTATTGGACATGAAGTGATCATGAGAACAGCTATTCCTATCCTCCCGTGGGTACTCAGTGACCCCACTACCCACAGGATAGGAACCGCCCAAGAGAGCAGCATTATCAGATGGAAATGGTACGTGTCAGAAAGAGTGTGGACTGGACAAAAGGGAGTGTCAGTCCTGCATGAGCAAGTGGCGGAGGCCCCTGAGGAAGGGGAAAAGCGGTTTGAGGTGATTGAGTATAAAGAATCACCCGTCAAGATGGGCAAACGGTATGATGAACTGACCCTGGATGAACAAACCACGGCTTGGTTTGTAGATGGGTCAGCCCAATGGAAGGCAGGACAACGTAGATGGAAAGCTGCCGCTTTTAATCCGAAACAAGGTATAACCCTAGAAGAACTAGGCGAGGGGAAAAGTAGTCAGTGGGCAGAATTAAAAGCAGTACATATGGTGGTCATGCAAGCGGGGGTCATGGGAGTTTATTTGTTTTCTGACTCCTGGTCAGTGGTTAATGGCATGACCCAATGGATGCCAACTTGGCAGGCCAATCAGTGGATGATTCAGAATAGGGAGGTATGGGGTAAACAATTATGGGAAGATATATGGGAGAAGGCTCGACATCTAGATATATATATTACCCATGTAGACGCTCATACATCCCGAAATGATGCGGAAGCTTTACATAACCGATATGTAGACGGCATTGTCCGAGCCATGAGTGTACAAAGGGGCACCTCAGTGGACTTGGCTAGATGGGCACACCTTAAGGCCGGACACTGGGGAGTGCAAGGAACCTTGCAGTGGGCTCGAGATCGGGGAATAGATCTTATGGTAGAGGATGTCGAGACTGCAGTAAATCAATGCGAGCAGTGTCAGCATCAACGGCAGGGAGTGCCCCAACATATGATGGGACATATACACCAAGGAGAGGGACCGGGACAGAGCTGGCAAATGGACTTTGTGGGTCCATTACCTTCCTCACAAGGATGTAACCATATATGTACAGCTGTGGACACTATGTCTGGGGTTTTGGTAGCCCATCCCTGTTGACATAACAACCAACAGGCTACCTTACGGTGTTTAGATTTGATCGAACAATTTTATGGATTGCCCATACAGGTCCAGAGTGACAATGGCTCCCATTTCACAGGAGGGATGGTGAAGCAGTGGTGTCATGATAACCATGTGGAGTGGATTTATCACGTGCCCTACCATCCGCAAGCTTCGGGACTTATTGAACGAATGAACGGGCTTCTAAAATCCTCCCTGCGAAAGGCAGGAGGATGTAATAATTTAACAGGTTGGAAGAAACAATTGATTCGGGTAGTAAAGCAAATTAATAACCGCCCATTGGGAAACGGGGTGACGCCCTTGAATCGGATGATACGGGTGTGTGATACCCCAAAGGCACAGCCTATTAAAATGTGGAAATTTGCTAAGGAAGCTAATATTCCCGTAAGGGCCACACCGGCTTCGGCTGGACTGGACTTACGAGCGTTAACTACACAGACTTTGGTCCAACAAAAACCTACGGTGATTAAGACCGGATTAGGATTGATTTGTCCCCCTGGAACCTATGGGCATGTCCTCCCGCGATCGGGATTGTCACTAAAGGGGATTGATGTAATGGCAGGAGTAATTGACGCGGACTACCAAGGAGAATTGGGAGTAGTCCTGGTCAACATCACATCTAAACCTTATGTGATACAGAAGGGAGACAGAATAGCACAATTAGTGATTAAACCATGTAACCTTACAACGGTGGAAGAGACGGGAGCTCCCGTTAAGGTTACTGAGCGTGGGACGGGGGGATTTGGGTCTACTGACACTAAGGGTGCCAAGGTATGGGTACGTCAGACAACTGGTCCCCCCAAACCGGCAGAGATCATAGCCCAAGGAAAAGACAGTCTGGTCACCATTATGTATCCTGGGGAATCAGTCTGGAGGAGTGTGCCAGCTCAGTCGTTGGTACCCTTATCGAAACAAAATGTAGGTTGGAAAATTAGTAGTGAGGAACGACAGCAAGATGATTTTAAGTGCGCGGCAAATCAATGGTGTACAATTTTAGATCTCACGAGTGATTGTCAAATGTATACTTGTGTACGATGTTATAAGGGGAGAAATGTAACTTTGATAACCCCTAACTGTACATTGATGTTGAATGCAACGGTGAATATGTGTCATTGGAATATAACCGCTCGTGAATGTGAAAGCTCAAACGGGACACGATGGAACATCACGACTGGAGATGAGGACATCTGGATCAGCAATGAAACAGTTATTTAAAACCGGACTCGAATGTTATGGCTGATCTTGGTGCGCCCTAACGTCCCTGACACGCACCGCACACAGTTGGCTCCCATTATGTCAACTTGTCAGCAGATGGCCCAGGCAGTACTGCACACTGATGTTCACTGGCAGGTGCGGCTGCCGGCTATCCCAGAATGCCAACATAAAAGGAGGCGGCGCGCATGGTATGACACTCTACTGGGAGGTGCAGGAACTGTCATGGGTATCTCAAATGCTATTGACTCTGAGGTAACCCGTACTAAATTATCTAACACGGGACAAGCCACCTCACAAGGACTACACACTATTGGAAGATGGATGCCATCCGTAATGATGACTCAAGGAGAAACAGCTAAAATATTGATACAATCCCTGCAATGGGAACTAGATGTCTGGGGTGCCACCCAGGAACTGTTTGAGAACATTACAGCTCAGTTAAATTGGACTGCCTGTCATATTCAAATGTTGCACGCACAAATACAGAAAGAACGATTTTTGCGTGTGGTAACATCCCCCAATGTACAAGCGTGGAGGGGAATATGGAATGTATCTGAGAAATTGTGGATGATAACCCATCCAGAAAGAACATGGTGTAACGCAACTATGTGTAGAGGATACTTTGTTACCATGAATGTAACTCGAACTGTTACGGTCTGTCAATATTATGTATTACCGGTGAGTACGTCTTCTGGATACTATTTCCTGAAAACAAAGGGGCAGTGGTTTAGCCCAGATACCAATATTACCTATGATCTGTCCGCTTGTGAACAGACTGATCAGGGAAAAACTTGCCTACTGATGGACAGATATCGGGACCCTTGCTTGACTAAGGGAACGGCCCTGTGCGAATGGACTGTTGAAACTCCAAGGGACATGATGTGGCAGATTGGGCCACACACGCTCGGTGTGGCTACCAATAACCCACATCCTACGCTTCCCACAGTACCGTTCTCGGGATGCCTCTCAAATGTCTATCAGTGGCAATGGCAGAATCAGACCTATCTGTTAACCAATTATAGCAGTGCTCACCACTTTACCAAGGTGCAGTGGAAAGTGCTGATGAATCCTTGGAACATTTCCCTGGATCGGTTTAAGCGAGCATTGGACCGATCCGAGGAGCTTAAGCAGATATTACGAAAGCATCAAACCAATGTCACCAAGGTTACAATGTCTACCTTTATACATGGACAGGAGGTAGTACACGCTGCCCATGTAGTGGAAGTAGAGTCAGCTCATCATTGGTGGGATATGTTGAATGGTATGTCCTCCACTGCGGGGAAGTTCCTATTCCCACCCTCATCGATCCTGGTAGGAGTCCTGGTGATCGTAACATGCTGTAATATCCTGACTTGCTTGTATATTTGGCGTGTACGTAGACGCTTGTTGGAAAAAATATATATGGGCATGATGTAACACATGTATTGGGCCAATCAGTGGAATGTGGTGAAAGGGTTAAAATTATGTCCCAATACATGTGTGAATCTTATTCCGGAATGGAATGTGTTGCTTAGTCTTGCCCTGTTGTTCGCATGAATATGTTACCGGAATGGAAGGTGTTGCTTATGGTGTTTATGCTACCAGCCTTGATAAGGAACAGACACTGTCAAACAGGATGTTGCAAGCTTAATTGGTTCCAGCTGAAACTCGTAAAGAGTCTTGCCCTGTTGTTCGCATGAATGTTTAGATCTCGAAAGAGTATATAAGCTGGGAAAGTCCCCAGTTCGGTAGAGTCTGCTCCGGGTTACGTTTAACCGCCGAGCGTGGGTTGTTGGCAACCGCTCTACAAGAACTGACGGCTCCCAGTTCCGGTAACATGTAGAGTGAGTATAAACCAGACCCGTTGTAAGTACGAGACCTGGTTGAGGCGACGCTGCGGGGAATAAAATACTTATATTCTAGCAAACTCGTCTCTCAGTTCTTTCCTCCTGGTCTGTGTCAGACTACTCTCCTGCGAACCCGATCCTTGAGAATTTATAAAACAGACGGCCCTTTATTAAATTAGAAAAGCTGCAGCTTCCACAAGTAACGAGGTGGGCTGGATTTCAGGAGGTACCAATTGAGCTCTGATCTTACGTAGCTGATTATGGGTCACAAGAGACCAATCAAATCAATCAATCAATCAGGTTAGATATTGAGGCCTCCCAAGCAAAACGTCCCCTTAGCAATCTACAATCTATGGATGAGATGAGAGTTATTACGGATCATTGTATTAAATACAATAGGATTTTTACAATCAAAGCTTGGAGGATAATGCGACAGGATAAGGGTAATCTACAGAAAATCTCCCCTTATTCCCCTATAATGGGAATGTTGGGATTCCAGCCAGGGCTGACTGGTGCTGTATTCAAAATCTGGGAGTCCAGAGGTATCTCCTGTTTGAGAGAGCTGTTCGATGGGGAGGTCATGATGTCCTTCGAACAGCTGCGTCAAAAGTTTGGGCTGCCTAGCAAGAACCTTCTTCGATATTTTCAAATACGAGACTTCATACATTAGACGACCATATTTGATAACTAATCCTTATAAATCAGGTATGGAAAAGAGAGTGCTCCAGCCAATGGGTTCGTCCTTGGTCAGTACTCTATACCACTAACTATGTAATAAGGTATCAAAGGACATGGAACGGTTATATAAAACCTGGAGTCAAGAATTGGGGATGGAAATCTCCTTAGAGATGTGGAGGATGTCTGAGAAAATGCCAGGAAGATCTCTATCTATAATAGAACTCAGGCTATTCAATTGAAGATACCTCATAGGGCTCACGTGGCACCAGGGCGACTTGCAAAGTTCAAGGCAGGAGCATCCCCAATGCGCCCTGAATGTAAAATAGAAGTTGGTACTCTCACGCATTGTCTGTGGACGTGTCATAAGATCCACAGATACTGGGACATCGAAAAAGGTTCTTGCTAGGCAGTCCAAACTTCTGATGCAGCTGTTCGAAGGACATCATGACCTCCCCATCAAACAGATCTCTCAAACAGGAGATACCTCTGGCAAACATTTTGGATATGGAGATTGGGTTGGACCCAGCGTCTCTACTTTTGGGCTCCCCCAAATTTCTCCTCTCTGGATGCATACAGGAGGAAATTATTCACCATCCTTTGCTTTTGAGAGAGGATAAACACCTTAGGTGAATTGGGTATCCAAAGGTCCCCCAGGACTTTCAAATTGGCATAGGATAGTCATGGAATACATCACCCTTGACTTCCCTATGAATATGGTGCACTAAAAAACGGAATTATTTTACAGAACATGGCAGCCGTGTTTGATCTACATTGACACAGATATATTGGCCACATTGTTCAGGGCCTTTGCTTTGCCGCAGGGATGGTTCTGGCTGGTTCGGGGGCACCTGGGAGGAAGAATCCCGTATAAATACGGGTTTTGTTATGACTGGATATAAATCTATTTTGGATATGTATCTAATTATTTATTTACTTATTTTCTTTTCTCCCTTTTTTTGTTATTGTTAATAATGCATGATATCCTATTTTGTGTTTTGGTAGTTTGTAGAATAGATTAGTAGTTGGTTTTCTTAATTTTATATTGGAGTTGCTATTATATTGTAAAGCGGAATACACTATTTTGTACTATTTTGGTAATTTTGTAAAAAATCTCAAAATATCTATATGGCAGATATCTATATCTATATCACTGCATGTATTGGGAACTTTGTTAGCAACAAAGATATCAATCTAGTACCAATCATGTCACTAGTCCTGGATACCTGCCTTTCCCCAGTCATTTACAACCGTAATTGTAAAGTGTTCACTTTGCCTATCAGACTGTCGCAATACATATTCAGCTTTTCACATGTTCAACTCTCACCTCTCCCACCAGATAATATGCAAAGGAACCAGGCGGTAGGAATTGTAATTCTTCTGTGACATAATCAGATAAAAGAACCAAAATCGCTGGACATAGGTGTGGTTGGGAAAAACAGAAACATAGGTTTTACTTCACCAGATTGTTGATAAAACCCGAAAAAAACTGCAGATGCTGTAAATCAGAAACAAAGGCAGAATTGCTGGAAAAGCTCAGCTGGTCTGGCAGCATCTGTGAAATCAGAGTTAACATTTCAGATCCAGTGACCTTTCCTCAGTTCTGAGGAAGGGTCACTGGACCCTAAACGTTAACTCTGCTCTCAAGAATAGACTTAATACAAACGGGGCATCCAAAAAATTAATTAGAAAATTAAACTGCTCCTTTGGACCGACAGAAGGCAAATAACAATACATCAGTTCAGTCCCATCACTCTCTGCTGTCCATGGTGGTACCAGATTCTGCAGAACCACAAACTTGTATTTTTGGCTTTGTTGACATGTTTGTGCAGCATCCTGGCATGTTTTAGAATGATTAAAAGATGTGATATAAATACAAATTGATTGTGTGTTGTAAGGAAATAGGAAATACTTACAAGATGAACATAAGGCACAAAGTATCCAAAGAGTGCAGTTGGGATTCCAAAAGCCCAGATGCGATATCCAAGGAATTTCCAAATCTTCACATTGAAAATTTTTTTTATGTTCACTTTTTTCTTTGACGAGTTACTACGTTGGTTCCCTGGCACGAGGGGTTTATACGTAAATCCAACCAGAAAGAGCACAAACATGAAGGCACTGAGGACACGTAATGTATGGCTGAGCCCAATCTTTGGCAGCAACTGTTTCAAGAGCAAGGGCAAAACGATTGTGAAAACACTGCTGCCAGCAGTGACAATCCCATTCACCAGTCCCAAGCGCTGCTTGAAATAGTGTCCCAGAATCACCAGAGATGGTTGGTAGGCAAACGAAGAACCACAGCCAAATACGATTCCATAGGTAAAATACATGGGCTCTAGAGATCTGCATTTAACACAAAGTGGATGGTGGGAAGTAACAGAGGGTGGTGGTGGTGGTGAGGGAGAAGAGGAGGAGAGAGAAACAAAAAAGTAGAAAACAACCTGATGAGTTGTAAGTGAGCTTTGAAATTGCACACAAACATACACAAAACACACAATGCACTGTATTCTCGGTCTTACTTTAAGCGTTTATACAATTTAAAAACTACAGAGAATTTGACGGAAGGCCCATGCCCGAAACGCCAATTCTCCTAGTTCTCGGATGCTGCCTGGCCTGCTGTGCTTTTCCAGCACCCCACTGTTCAACCGAGAAATCAACAGCTGCGTTTAAAAAAAAAGGTGTGCAGCTTCTGCTGAAGGAACAGTGACTCCAGACCTTTCAAAATAAATAAATCTCAAGCAGCTGAATAAGTCTTGCCTCTGACTGCACTCCTTGCTCCACAGTTCTCTTTTACCCCCAGTCTGACTCAGTAACAATCTTCCTGCATGGAGGCTGGTAGAGCAGCATTAATGTAGGCGCCCTGACTGCCTGAAGTGGAGCTGAATCACTGATTTTATCGGACAGGGAAGAAGCTTATGTCCTTTCTTCACAGGGGTGAATGCAACTCAGCATCAAACAAACATGCAGCACAGCCAAACATTCACATTGTCTATGTTCTGAAACTGATACCAATGATTGGACAAGTCATGAAGGACAGTCCAAATGATCTGGATAAGGCATTGAGGAGGAGGACAGTGTTAAACACTGTTAAGATGAGGCTGATAATGCACTGTCACACTCATAGTCACAGCCAAAAGATGTGTCTAGAAGTTTGGTTAGGCCAGTTTTAACGATGTGAGAAGGCTGAGCATTGAAGTGGATAGACCTAAGGACCATACAAGAACAGCTTCTGCATTAATCATTTTTGTCTTTTTGAGAAGCGTTTAGAAAGTGTATTCCTCTACCTCAGAAATACAGGGGGAGAAAAATGACAGGACCACAAAAACATAATGGTGTGGATGATGGAAATTTGAAGTAAAAACAGAAAATGCTGGTGCAGTGAGTGGAACGAGGTTGGCCAGATGCATCTCATTGAGCACGAGTTCCCTGATTGGGGCTGTTAACCTGGGCCAATCAGGGAGCCCTGGCTGACAGGATCATAGGTGGGAGGGATGGGAGCTTGCTGGGTCTGTATTGTATGCACTGTTTATGTAACTGGATTAGCTTTTTATGTACAAATGTCATTGTCGCTGTCTTGTCATATGTGGAACTGGGATTTGAGTTTTGTCCTCATCTCCCTGTAAACTGGTTGAACGGTAGGGTTAGGGGCCTGGCTTTGCTGCTCCTCTCCCTTGTAAATTGCTGTTGTATACAGCTGTAAATGTTAACTGTTTTGTGTAAACTGTGTTTTGTAATTGTTTAATCAAATTTTAAAAATGAACAGGATCATGAGACCTGATCACTGTCTGGGACATAGTCGAATCGCGTCGCGCCTACCCTCCAGCAGGAGTAGCGGCTGTCGTCAGGGAGCCGTTGCTCAGGAATCCGCACCTCCGTACTCGCGGGTTTGAGTGGCTGTCGGAGGGGAGGGCCGTGGTGGAGAGGGTGACCAGGGGCAGGGGACATGCTGGGTGCCGCCGCACGACATAGCGAGTAGGGCAGCGGTAAACATCCAGTACTTGGCCACCGCCATCTGACGCCTTAAAACGGCGGTGCTCGGACCCGACGTAGTGCACCAGTTGGAGGATGCTCAGGTGTATGGTGGGATCCCGTCCGCGCTCACCCCAGCCCGGACAGAATTTCACATTGGCCCCAAGGACCCGTACTTCCCGTGGGAGCCTGTGCCCCACAACCTTAGCTACCTCCGGAATTTAAATTTTGTCCCTTTTAAGGAGGTAAAAAGGCGGGCCCTGTATCGACTGCTGCTGCACACCGTCCACCTCTTCTCCCTCATCCACTGTCCGGACATGCCTTGGCGTGCCCATTTGCCACCGGGCTGTGGGGATCCCCAGTGGAGGGCTCTCTACGAGAGTCTTCCCCCTTTCTCTCGGGGATCTGGGGTGGAGGGTGCTCCACGCAGCAGTTCCCTGCAACCGCAGATTGCGGTGGTTCACAGACTCCCAGCCCAACTGCTTGTTCTGTGGTGTTGTGGAGTCCGTGGACCATGTGAATATTGGGTGCGGGCGTTTGCACTCCTTTTGATTTTCTTAAAAACCTCCTCCTCTGCTTTTGCTTGCACTTCAGTCCCACGCTCCTGACCTTCGGGCACCCAGTACGAAGGAGGACAGGTCTGAAGACCTCCTCGTGGGTCTGCTCCTGAGCCTGGCCAAAGTGGCCATAAACAGGTCCAGGCAGCGGGCCGTGGAGGGGGTATGCCTGCCCCTCTTCCGGGGTTACGTTAGAGCCCGGGTGTCTCTGGAAAAGGAGCATGTGGTGTCCTCCGACACCCTGGAGCTGTTCAGGGAGAGGTGGGTGCCACAGGGAGTGGAGTGCATTATTTCCCCGTCCAACTCTATTTTGAGTTAATCCCTGCCCTCCCCTTCACTGTTTGATCACGCAGCATTGCCCTTTGATGTGAAGGGCACTGCTTGTCACTGGCCACTCGGGTGTTTCCTTTCTTCCTGGTGGTGGAAACTGAATAAAGATTCGTGCACCTTGTGTCTTTCACTGTGTCTCACACCTGCACACACACAACATGGGTGCTGGGGAAAAAATATGCACTACTGCAGTTAGGCAGTTAGTGTGGGAGAAAAAACAGGAGTGTCACATGTTCGAAAGAAAAAAGAAAGAAAGAGAAAAAAAAAGATGAACAGGATCGTGGGGGAGGGGATGACCCTAGGGATATGTTAATGCAAAGACCCAGATAATGTTCTGGGGGGCTTCAGTTAAATGCCAGATGCTGGATTGGGGCCCTCTTGTGGTGGAGAGATAGAGTCCCTACCCATTAACCAAGAGACTGGGGTTCAAGTCCCACCTGCCCCAGAGGTGTGTGTAATAACATCTCTAAACAGGTTGATGACAAAAATAGGTTAAATAAAATAAAGTATATATAAACTGGATTGTCAGGGTCCATGTTGTGTGCATGTTGGATGATTTGGTTTTGGAATACAGCCTCTGTGGAGTTATTTCAGTTGGAAATGCTTAGCAAATCAGGCTGCATCGAGATGGAGTGAAACAGATTTACCATTTCAGGTCAGGACCCTTTATCAGAACTCCATTGAAACTTCTTTTCCTTTCTCCTCAAATGCTGCCTGACCTGATGTGTATTTCTAGCATTTTTCTGCTTTTAATTAAGGAGATGGATTTGTGGGGATGAGGGTTTAGAATATTCTTCTGCAGGGTTGGGGAATAAATACAACTCCACTCTGAACCAAAATAAATAAAAAGATAAAATGTTCCTCGTTAGGTTTCCTTACTTCAATTTCATAGAATCATAGAATCCCTGTGTGGAAACTGGCCGTTCGGCCCAACAAGTCCACACTGACCCTCCAAAGAGTAACCCAGCCAATTCTCCAACCTTATTATCCTACACATCCCTGGACAATATGGGCAATTTAGCATGGCCAATTCACCTAACCTGCACATTTTTGGACTGTGGGAGGAAACTGGAGCACCCGGAGGAATCCCACGCAGACACGGGGAGAACGTGCAAACTCCACACAGTCAGTCGCCTGAGGCTGGAGTCAAACCCGCAGTGCTAACCACTAAGCCACCATGCTGCCCCGTGCACCTTGTAACGCACAAGTGAACCAGTCAATTTTAGAAATGCAACAAGAAGTATTTGCTTAACAAGGATAACTGCAAGAGATTTGTAGGAGAGAGAAAAAAAAAAATGACAATCAACATGATGGAACACTTGAAGCATGCAGCTGAAAACTCACTTGACAAATGAACTTGCAACAAGACCAACAAAAGCCACAGCAGCACCAACCGTTGCAGTTTTCCTGCATCCGTACAAGTCTGTAAAAACGCTCACGATGGGAGAGCAGAAGAAGATCATTCCCATGGACAATGAACCTACCCATGCTGTGGAGAGAGGGGATATCACATTACGTTTTGCACAGAATGTAATGAGTACTTTTACCTGTGGCTTCTAGTGTCTCCATCTCACGGCATCACAATATCTGACATTATCAATTCTTCCAAATTATTTTTAAAATACATTTATGGTTACAGCAGTCCCTAAGAAATGAAGGTAAGCCCAATTTAACTGCCACCTATAACCTACAAATTATGTCTTGCCTTTGGAGGTCACAAAAGGCAGCTTCCCATATGAGAGTACAGGCAATCATTGTTTAAAAGAAATGTCAAGAGGGTTAATTGGATGAACAGTTGAAAAGTGAAGATGTTACCAGAAAACATAACCAAGTTGGTAGAAGGTTCAATTACTGAAGGCCTAACAGATGATGCAAAATTAAATGGGTAAAGAGTACACACAAGTATGGGAGACTGGAGAAAGCTATAGCGATAGGCCAAGGAGAGGCCATCCCCACAATCCTGTTCATCTGTCAGCCAGGGCTCCCTGATTGGCCCAGGTTAACAGCTCCAATCAGGGAACTCGTGCTCAATGAGATGCCTCTGAACAACCTCGTTCCACTCACTGCACCAGCATTTTCTGTTTTTACTTCAAACTTCCATCATTCACACCATTATATTTTTGTGTTCCTTGAGATATGTGTGGACGAAGATGAGGATTTTGAATTTTGGTTGTGTAAGAGTGTGTTGGAATGTGTGAGCATGGGCATTCAAGTGGAATGCCAGTTTTACAGGGAAAAAAAAAGCAGAAATTGCTGACAAAGCTCATCAGGTCTGACAGCCTCTATGGCGAGAAATCATTGGTAATGTTTTGGGTTCAGTAACCCTTTCTCAAAACTGGTGTTTTGCAACTGTCCAAACTCACTCTTCATTAACCTTAAAGACGGTCCTTCCTCGCCCCAGAAATCTAACTTGAGCATTCCCTTCCCAGGTCTTCTTAGCCACAAAAGGTTTGAGAAAGGGGTTGGAAGCTAAACCCATCCCTAGGATTACAAGATGTGTGTCATGATCTGTAGCTAGGATGCCTGTTGTCGTAGTTGTGAAAACATTGGCAGTGCTGGGAAGTTGATTTGCAGACATTTCAACCCCGTCTATGTTACATCTTCAGTGCTTTGGAGCCTCCTGTGAAGTGCTGCTGTACGGTGTCTTCTGGAACTTACTTGGTTCAGGTTCCTGCTGTTCTGGTTGTTCGTTGTTGTGGCCAGAACTGGCAACTGGAAGCAACAGGAACGGAACCAAATAAGCTCCAGACGAGACAGTGCAGCAGCACTCCATAGGACGCTGAAAAAGTACTGAAAATTTTACCTAGACAGTGGACAAAAAGTCTGCAAATTAACCTCACAGCTCGGCTAACATCCTCATCCCTAGTTTATCCCCGAGCCCAATTTCCCTCTGCTAGGTTGACCACTTGAGACAATTCCTCAGAACGCCATGGCTGGCTCTTGCTTCACACAGCTCCGCTTTTATCCATCAGCCAGAAACTCCCTCCCATTGGCTTTGGGCATGAGCGAAGACTGGTAAAGATAAACAGGAGCTAGGAGTTGAAACAGGTTGCACTTCACTGTGGTACTATTAGGAGCACTAGCCTCAATCCCAGACTCCCAACCCAGGTAAGTACTAGGGCTACAATAGGAGGTGTGCAGTGTGAATGGGAGAGAATTAGTCCTGGATGGTAAGTACAGAGATAACAAGGTACAAAGAAGACACGGCTGTGGGGAAGTGGGGCGGGGTGGGGATGTAAGAAAAATGGAGGGTGGTTATTGAGCAGTCAGTTTCTAAAAATATTGAATTCAAAATGTTCAGACCTCAAGGCTGTTCACTCTATTTTGTAAAAAACTACACATAATAAATAAATACATAAGTAAATGAATACATATTAAAAGTGCCCAAGTGAAAAATGGAGCATTGCCCCTCACGCTTACACGGTACTTCATTGGTACATTGTAGCAGGCCCAGGACAGAAATGTTCACATGAGAGCAAGGGGGATGTATTGAAGTATCAAACAAGTGGGAGGTCAGGGTCATTCCTACAGATGGAGCAAAGCTGATCCACAAAGTAATCACCCCACCTCAGTGTTTGGTCTCACCCATATAAAAGGAGACCGTGCTGGGAGTAGTGACTACAGTAGATTAAAATCAAAGTACAAAATGAATACTGGTTCATCTGGAGGTTTTGTCGAATGCCTTTGACAGTGAGGAAGGAGGAAGTCAATGGGCAAGTATTACGCTTTTTGCGATTACATGGAAAAGTGAGGAAGCATGGACCAGGGTGTCACAGGGGGAAGGTCCCTAGAATACTGACAGTGAAGGGAAGGGTATGGTTACTGGTGGGATCCTTCTGGGGGTGGTGGTAGTAGATGGCTGAAAAGTGAGGACAAGGGGAACCCTATTGCTGTTCTGGGAAGGTATGGAAAGGGGTGAGGTCAGTCATGCAGGACATGGGTCAGACATGGCTGAAGGCCTTGTTAACCACATTGGGAGTATGGGGATCCTTGGAGAAGGAAAACAAAATGCATTGTGATGGAGGCAGCATCATCCAAACTGATGTGACAGAGATGGAGAAACTGGGAGAATGGAACGGTGTCCTGGCAGGATTGTAGTCGAGATAACAGAGAATCAAGAGGTTTCTACTGGGTATTGGTGAAGAACGCTATCCTCAGAAATGGAAACAGCGAAGTCAAGGAAGGGAAGTGAAAGTCTGAGGTGCATCAGGTGAAAACGAAGATAATGGATATCTTCATATTTTTCCACATTATATTCAAAATGCCATGCTCTTGCCCAATCAATAAGCCTTTCAAAATCCTTCAGAAAACATCTTCCTCACATCAGCAAAATTGGGAATAATACGTTTGGTCCCCACATCCAAATCACGAACACATAAATAATGTGAATATCTGGGACCCAAGTATTGTCCCTGAGGAATCCCACTACTCTCAGTCTGCAAATGGGAGAAGGTTTTCAGCCAGTCATTGATTCACACCAAAACAAAAAAAAACCCCAATAACTGCAGATGGTAGAAATCTGAAATAAAAGCAGAAATTGCTGGGCAAACTCAGCAGTTCTGGCAGCATCTGTGAAGAGAAATCAGAGTTAATATTTCAAGTCCAGAGACCCTTCTTCAGAACAATCTTATTTTCCATGCCAGAACATTACATCCTATCCCCGTGCAGTGTGACAAAGCTGCTCCTTTCACAAGGTTAGGTTGTCCTTGGGTCGTAAAAAAAAAGTTTCCAAAAAGTCTGAGTTAGGCTGGGTTTTAGGGCCATTTTGTTTATATCTAACAAATACTGCCTCAGGCAGAAGGGCTTCAAGTTATAGAAAAAACCTGGTATAAATGGAAGTGGAATGGCCAGTTCACCCAGCTCAGCTTTTCTCTGGTTTGGTTTTTTTTAAAAAAAAGCAGTAATTGTTAGAATTCAGAAACAAGCTCAGGTTGGTCCTCTCTCTGTGACTTAAATCCTGTAAGAATGCGTTTGATTTTACCTTTTGTGAATTGTTGCAAGTATTTTGGAACAGCATCATTAAATGGGATGATCTGTTGGGTTTTCGGATAGGATAAGTTATTCGGTATTCTGTTTTCTGTTCTTTGTGTTTCATTCGGTAATCTTGTAAATAAATACTGTTTTGTTTAAAACCAAGTGGTTTGACCAGCTGATTCTCTGCTGGAGTACACATTTTACACTTGCTTAGCAAAGTTAGGGTCTGTGCTACCTTCTTAAAAGGTTTGGAGGGGTCTGGCCTGGTCCATAACAGCAGTCATTTTGCTAAACAACTTCCTGTGGGCATCATTATCAAAATCATTCTGAAACTTAAAATATACCACATCTGTCAACTCCCCTTTATTGATTTCATTAGTAACATGCTTCATAAACTCAAAAAAAAGTCTGTCAAAAGCAATTTTCTAATAAACAAGAAACAAAGCCAACTGCTTTGCTGCAAGATTTCACCAGCCTCTGACGATTGTTTTCTTAAAAAGAAAATTGTGGGGCTGCCCCATTTCAGAATCTGTTCAATACACCTCCAGGCACTCTAGGCAAAATCAAAAGTGCAAACAGAATGCAAAACAAATAAAACACACTTTGTGTAAACGCTATGTCTACCAGAAAACAAAATGTACCCACAATTCCATCAGCAAAGCTCAGATAAAAGTTGTACTAAATATTGAAGTAAAATGTCTGGCAACTTCCTGGATTTTGAGAAGTTACCTTGGGTGGGTTTTCAAATAATTCCAACTCCAAAGTCCATGGCTAAGGTTTGATTAGATTGACATGAAGGAGATTCGCCAAGTCCCGTGATATTTGGCAAAGTGATTTTAAAAGGAAACTTTGCACAGCATGTTATCAAAAAGTCTCAAGGCTGGGAAGGTAAAGATTACTATTGAAATGTAGTAGCAGTTACACCCCAAATGAATCAGCCCATTTGTCATCAACCTTACAGTTGCACCCCAGAAAGCACTCTATCCAAGTACATAAGCGTCCTGGTCCGGCAACTGCTCTGGCCAGAACTGTGAGAAACCACAGAATCACAGAAGCTAACCTACCATCCAGTGACTCCATTGACACTTTCGTTGCCATGAAAAGGTTGCCAACATCAAAGACCCCTCCCACCCCAGTAATGCTCTCCTACAACCTCTTCCATCAGGCAGAAGGTACAGAAACTTGAACACTTGCACCAACAGGTTCAAAAACAGCTTCTTCCCTGCCATTATTAGACTAACGAATAGACTCTCTAACTTCAAATAATGTTGATCATGTTAATGTTCACCTTGCTCTGAGCACCTCCTGTGCAGTGTAACCTTGTAAGTTTCACTAACATCTAAGCATCCAGTGATCTGTATGTCCACACTTGCCATGATCTGCCTGTACTGCTAGCAAAACAAAGCTTTTCACTGTACTCAAGGACACATGACTACAATAAACCAAACCTCAGAAACAGCAAAAGGAGAGAAAGAGAACAGTCTATTTGTTTCAGTTGTGGGGCTTTGCGGGAGGGAGGGAATTGGCAACTAGTTTTCTTTTAGATTTTCCAGTCAGGAACAGGATGGTTTACGGGGTTAAAGTGTCGAGGAGATGTTGAGGGTTGAGGGTGACTGCAGAACCAGGAGGAGTTGGGTGTCGCAACAAAGTCAAACAGCCCAGACATCTTTTTTCAGCCTTGCATTGATTCACAGGAATGGTTTAAGTGAAGCCGGGAAAATAGGATTTTTCAGATTTCCAGCATCCAGAGTTATTTGTTTGCATGTGTTTATTTTGTACTTTTGTTTGCAAATCAGGGGTTTGACGGGGGTGGGGAGAGAGGTGAAAGAGGAGTGACCCCTGGATTGTTTTCATAAATCAAAATCATTACAACATCTCCTGACATCACCCCAGAATCACAGACACAGGGAGGCAAATGAAAACAAAGTGCTGCAGATGTTGAAATCAAACACACACAGAAACAAACTCAAAACCTGGAGAAGCTCAGCAGGTTTCGCAGCATCAGTGGACAGAGATGCAGGGTTAATGTTTCGGATCCTGTGACTTTCTTCAGAACTGACAGCTGCCAAGAAAAGGTGGTATTCATACCGAAGATGGGGGGGGGGGGGGGGTGGGGGGGGGAGAGAAGAGAAAGAGGGGTGAGAGGATAATGAGTGCAAACAGCAAGACAGCATGAGCAACAAAAGGAGGTGGGATTGTTGATAACAGGCCAGGGAAAACGTGAAGGTGGACAGGACGCAATCGGGGCTATAAGTAGTTGAAAGCAACCCATTTCATGACCACACCTGGCAGGGGGTGGAGGTGTGTAACAGACATGGAAGGAAGTGTTGATGATGTTAAAACATAGATACTGACAAACCTGCCAAGTTTCTCCAGCACTTTGTTTTCCTTTCACATCTCCACCATCTGCAGTTATAGAGTCATAGAGATGTACAGCACAGAAACAGACCCTTCGGTCCAACCCGTCCATGCCGACCAGATATCCCAACCCAATCTAGTCCCACCTGCCAGCACCCGGCCCATATCCCTCTAAACCTTTCCTATTCATATACCCATTCAAATGCCTCTTAAATGTTGTAATTGTACCAGCCTCCACCACATCCTCCGGCAGCTCACTCCACTCACACACCACCCTGTGTGTGAAAAAGCTGCCCCTTAGGTCTCATTTATATTTTTCCCCTCGGGTCTCATTTATATCTTTCCCCTCTCACCCTAAACCTATGCCCTCTGGTTCTGGACTCCCCCACTCCAGGGAAAAGACTTTGTCTATTTATCCTATCCATGCCCCTCAATTTTGTAAACCTCTATAAGGTCACCCCTCAGCCTCCAATGCTCCAGGGAAAACAGCCCCAGCCTGTTCAGTCTCTCCCTATAACTCAAATCCTCCAACCCTGGCAACATCCTTGTAAATCTTTTCTGAACACTTTCCAATAGCTTTCCGATAGAGTTTAATAATAAAACTTCTCTTGTAACTACACTTCATTATCCAAGGCAGGGGAGTGATGACGACGACAATGGGGTGCACTCAGTGGGGAAAATAAAAAGGCGCTGTCAGCCAGAAGGAGGTATTGGCGATGGGTTCTTGGGAAAGTAAGTGCCTGTGGCACTCGGTCAGTCAGCGAGCCAGCCAGTCTGCCCTTTGGAGTATATCTTAAGAATGCAGAGCAACACATTAGAGTCAGCTGCTGTGGAATGTAATCCATGAAAGACCAATTCCACGTGTAAATAACACCACTGTTTGCTTTTCCATCTTTATTGGAACATCAGATTAATCATTTATAGCACCATGCCACTTGAGGGATTTTCCTGGTAATCAAAGACAAATATTTTCATGTTGTGGGTGTACACACCCCTCTGTCTTCCACTTGCTCACAACAGGACATGAAACCCCTGTTTCTGGCATGTCAAGAGACAAAACATGACTATCCAGTGCAGTACTGGAGTTCTGAAGAGAGTCACACCAGACTCAAAACACCAACTAGTTTCCCTCTCCACAGTTGCTGTCGGAACTGTTGAGTTTCTCCAGCAGCCTCTGTGCTGGTTGAAGATTTCCAGCGTCCACAGCATGTTGACTTTATTCCAGTGCCGAGGGAATGCTGCGCTGTTGGAGGTGCCCTCTTTCAGATGAGATGCCAAATCGAGGACCCCTTCATTCTTTCAAGAGGATGCAAAAGATCCCATATGAGCACGGGCTAGTACTTAGTGCCCTGGCAAAACAGGACTCCTCTCAGCAATATCACTGGAATGCCAAGAGCCTGATATAGAGTAGCTGCCTCAGCCAGGTCACAGGGCAGTTCAGAACAAGTTGCATTGATGCAGAATGGGAGTCACGCCATGCAAGGACAGCAAGTTTCTCTCTCTGAAAAGAATGGCAGTGTTATCAATTGTTGTTTCTTTTGAGAAAACAAACTGCAATCTGATAACTGTGTAGTTACTTCCACTAATACAACAAGTTCCCATCAACATCTAAGGAAGGTGTTGCCCAAGTACCACCAGAACATTACCTGTCCCACCAGGGGCCCAAACATTTTAGACCACTGCTACATCACCGTGAAAGATGCCTACTAATCCATCCCCCACCCTCATCGAGAACTCTGACCACAGTGCCATGTTTCTTCTCCTGGCTTACAGGCAAAACCTCAAGCAGGAGACCCGCTGGTGGATACAGGTCCAATGCTGGTTGGCGGAGGCAGAGGATCAACTCCGATGCCGTCTGGAATCAGCTGATTGGGCCATGTTCAAACAATCCGCAGGTACCTTGGACGAGTACACCACCACCGTCACAGACTTTATCAGCAAGTGTGTGGAGGATTGCATACCGAGGAAGTCAATCCAGGTGTTCCCCAACAGGAAATCCTGGATGAATCAGGTCATACAGAACCTGCTAAAAACCAGGCGTGAGGCCTTCAGATCAGGAGACCCACTCAAATATAAGGAATCCAAGTAGGACCTTCACAGAGCCATTAGGACAGCCAAGGACCAATTCCGATCCAAACTAGAGACCCAGACAGACACCCAGCGACTATGGCAAGGACTGAATGACATCACAGGTTCTAAAAGGAGACAGTGCAAGAAAGCACATGATGACACATCCCTCCCAGATCATCTCAATGCCTTCTATGCTCACTTTGAGCAGAATTTCAGTGGAGAGGTAACACCTATTCAGACACGTCCTGACGACCCTACCCCAACAGTCACTACATCAGAGGTCAGATCAGTTTCCTTCATGGGAATCCAGGGAAAGCGATGGGACCAGACAGAGTACCAGGCTGTGCACTCAGAGCATGCGCAGGTCAACTGGCAGAGGTCTTCTCGGACATCCTCAACCTCTCCCTGCAGCAGGCCACTGTCCCTGCCTGTTTCAAGGTGGCCAACATCATCCCTGTGCCTAAGAAGGTTCATGCAGCGTGTCTCAATGACGACCGTCCAGTCGCCCTAACTTCGGTGGTCACGAAGTGCTTTGAAAGGCTGGTCACGGTTTTTCCAGCACCACTTTAATCTAGACACTGGTCATGGCATTAGTCAACTCTAGCCTCCCCACCACTCTTGACCCACTCCACATGGACAAACCGATCCACATCTGATGCCAAATCACTTGCCCTTCACTCCTCCCCAGAACATCTTGACACCAAAAACAGCTACAAAAGAATCCTACTCATTAACTACAGTTCAGCCTTCAACACTATTATCCCCTCGAGACTGATTACTAAACTTAGTGATCTCAGACTAAGCCCCACTCTCTGCAACTGGATCCTCAGTTTCCTGACCCACAGGCCACAATCAGTGAAGATTGGGGACAATATTTCATCCTCACTAACACTCAACACTGGAGCCCCCCCCAGGGGTGTGTACTCAGCCCCCTACTGTACTCATTGTTTGCCCATGACGGTGTTGCCAAATACCAGACTAAAGCCATTTACAAAGTTTGCTGATGACACCACCATAGTCGGTCAAATCTCATATGGCGACAAAACAGACTACAGACGGGAGGTGGAAGACCTGGAAAAAATGGTGCACTGAGAACAACCTAGCTCTCAATGCCAGTAAAACCAAGGAACTCATTATTGACTATCAGTGGGATGTTACTCATGCTCCCCTACACATTAACAGCTCAGAGATGGAATGAGTGGAGTGTCAAGCTCCTGGGAGCGGTCATCCACAACAAGCTTTCTTGGACTCTTCACGTGGACGCACTGGTTACAAAGGCCCAAAAACGTCTCTTCTTCCTCAGGCAGCTGAGGAAATTTAACCTGACGGTGAATACCCCTGTCAACTTTTATAGGTGCACCATCGAGAGCATTCTGTCTGGATGTATCACTACCTGGCATGGCAACTGTACCATTCAAGATCAGAGACGGTTATAGAGAGTGGTGAACTTGGCCCAGACAATCACAAAGGCCAGCGTCCCATCTATAGAATCCATCTACCAGGCCCGCTGTCAAGGAAAGGCTGCCAGCATTCTCAAAGATCCATCCCACCCTGGCAATGTTTTTCTACAACCTCTACCATCGCTGAGAAGGTACAGAACCCTGAACACACGCACCAGCCGGTTTCAAAACAGTTTCTACCTTACTGTTGTTAGAATATTAAATGGACTCTCAAACTCTTCACATTCTACCTGTGTTTTTGTTTTTGCCGCTGTTTACCTATTATTTACTTATCTATGCTACTTTACTCTGATCTGCCTGTATTGCTCACAAGACAAAGCTTTTCACTGTGCCTCGGTACACGTGACAATAAATTCAATTCAATTCAACATCCTTCCAGCTGCACATGAAACTGGTGTTGCAGATTGGGGAGCTTCATTTGATGCATTTTACTGGAAAGACTAATCCATGAGAAGCAGGTCCAAAAATGCCACATTTGAAGTGATCATCAGATGTTGTTGTTTTGTGGTGGTACCTTTTGCAAATTTACTGTTTGACATATGCAGGTCCAAGAGGCGTTGCAATTTTCTTCCAAAATTTCTTTTAGAAGTAGAATTAAAATTGCCAACATGGCATGGTAGGTTTTTGAACTTAGATTATTAGTCCTGTAATATAACCAATACCACAACCATCTTTAAGTTAATCATCTCATGTATCACCCAATCGAAGGCTGTCTTGTATAAGTCATACATAGACCTGCTTGTTCCTAAATACAATTCAACCCAATTTAACTTTTCAGTGAAGGTCATGTTCCAGTGTTCCACAATTTTCACCAGCTATCCTTACAATAATACCCTCACTCATTGTTCCAAAATTTTAAAAATCTGAGGGCCTAGTGTTGAATAAAATCATCATAGTCTTACCAAGCCATGGAGCTGCTCTCACTAGAGAGAGAGAAGCAACTGATGGTAGTTTAACCCGAGGGTCACTGTGCCTCCAGCAAGGGGAGAAGTTGAGAAGGAAACAGAAACAGAAAATAGGAGTAGGCCATTCGACCCTTAGAGCGTGCATTACCATTCAATATGGTAGTGGCTGATCATGCAATCTCAGTATCCCATTCTGCAAGTCTCTCAATATCCCTTGATCCCTTTAGCCACAAGGGCCATGTCCAGCTCCCTCTTGAATATGTCTAATGAACTGGCTGCAACAGCATCCTGTGGGAGAGAATTCTACAGGTTCACAACTGAGTAGAGAAGTTCTTCCTCATCGCAATCCTGAATGGCTAACCCCTTATTCTTAGACTGAGACTCCTGATTCTGGACTTGCCCAATATCAGGGTCTTTCCTGCTGCATCGAGCCTGTCCGTGCCATCCCATTAGGTTCTTATGTGTCTATGAGATCGCCCCCGTCATTCTAAATTCCAGCAAATATAAGTCCTGTTGATCCAGTCTTTTCTCATATATCAGCCCTGCCATCCTGGAATCAGTCTGGTGAACTTCACTGGACTCGCTCAATAGCAATAATGCCCTTCCTCAGACTAGGAGACCAAAACTGCACACAATACTCATGGTGTGACCTCACCGAGGCCCTGTATAACTATGGCAAGGAGAGCCCTTGATGGTAACCTCAGCCAGTATGGAAATTGAACTCATTCATTTTGTATCAGTTTAATAACACTATCCAGTGATAACATTTTGGAAAGTGTGTACAACTTTCAAATGCATTTCACCATAGCCAAGTATAGGTTATCACATTTTTCTAAGTAAAAAGTTAGGTCACAACACTTGGAAAATAAACTCCAAAAAAAGCTGTAAAATGCTATTGACATAAAAACATCAGACATGTGAACTCAACAGGTTACCAAGAGTTCCAAATAACTGTAGCCCAGAAGGGACAACACACAAATGTTATGGAGTGGAGGTCAACACCCCTCCGATAATCAAAACTGAAACACCTCACAATCTGCTAAAGCAGTGTGACAAGGGGTATAACCTATCTCTCACCCACCAAAGTTATGAAGGCATGGTTAAATGAAGTGAAATCCTTTCAGTCTTATAATTAACAAGTAACAATTTATTTATCCAACTCAAATAGTGAACAAACTAACAGAATTCCTAACAAACTGAACAATTATTCCCTAGCTACTACATATTTTCTAACTTAAATTCTATTTACATGCTGTTTCAATAACACAGAACCCACTTACATAAATCCAATTAAGAAGAAAACAATAAATTAAAGCTTAGTCCCTCTACGTTCACACAGAATGGATCCTCCGAACGGTCCACTTCCTTGCCACTGATTTTGCTGTCGGGGATGTTTTCTCTAATTATTCTGTTCCGAATGCGCCTCCATTGTATTCTTCTGTTCAAAACTCCTCTTCAGTTGTTTCTGGCATCGAGAATATTTACTAAACATGCCTTATACCTTTGCAGGTAGATAATGCATTTTTAAAGAGCTTTCTTGTAAAGATTTCTTCAGAGCCGGGTATTTCTTTCACAGACGACACTTTGCTCTCTCCCCTTCGGGTGGCTCTCTCTAATTTTCAAATTCCCGCATCTTTTATACTAGTGATGACATAATAACTTCTTTACAATCGGATTGGTTGGAGATAGCCCAAACCAACAGATGTGAAGTTAATTGGTCCTTAATCTCCAAGTGCCTTTTCAAATTAATTAGCTGAATTTAAAAAAACTGTTGCCTGGGTAAAGATGTTCCTTGAGCCTGCTAACTGAAGAGTTTTTTGATACACTTTTTTCAATTTTGGGGCTCTCTGCACAATGCTTGCCAACTTCCAAGCATAGACAAAGCACAATCTTTTAAAAAGGGACCACACATTGCTTTTCAACTCATTTTACAATTTTGCCATTTTTACACACCAACTTTGTGACACACAGATATAAAGCTAGCATCACAAAATATCTCCAAATATAGTCAGAAAGTCTGAAAACCCAGTCAAGAAACATCAGAATGCAACTTACGCAGCCATCGCATGAGCAAAGGAAGACAATCTGCACGATAAGTTTGAAAAAAAAAGTGTCCGAGCTATAATCCCAAACAAATAGCCAAGCAGCTTCATTGGTGATATCATCGGGTCAAAGTATGGGTCACCAGCACTGTAAAGCACTCTGCCATGAAAGGTAACAGCCAATATCTTCCTTAAATCACAGAAACTTGAGCTCAGTCAGTCAATCTCATTGATAGAATGATTCGGAGATGCCGGTGTTGGACTGGGGTGTACAAAGTTAAAAATCACACAACACCAGTTTATAGTCCAACAGGTTTAATTGGAAGCACTAGCTTTCGGAGCGATGCTCCTTCATCAGGTACTATCACCTGATGGAGGAGCGTCGCTCCGAATTCAACTTGTTGGACTACAACCTGGTGTTGTGCGATTTTTATCATTGATTAAAAAAGAGTAATGAGTCATCAAGCATGGTAACCTTGAAAACTCCTGATGTCATGAGGAAGACAGAGGGAGAAAACTGTAGCATCATCCATTCTAAATATCCAGTCAAAGTTCTAACAAGTTTTACTCCAGTGTCTTCTAACATTGCCATAAGCGCACGTCTACGTACGTGTACACACACACACACACACACACACACACACACACACACACACACACACACACACACACACACATAGACAAAGACCACATATTTAAACCCAGTAAGAAAGAAAAACTCTAATGGGGTAAAGCTAACTGGAACAAAACCAAGAATCTTTAGTCCAGAGAGATTGCTGAAAACAAATCAGCAAAAGGATTCCCTTAATTGTTCAGTGTGGGAGTACTAAAAGCTATTCAGTAGTTAAATGGTAATCTTGATTTGACAGCAGATTGCTTTTCTTGAATCGACATTATGATTTTTCACAAGACCACTCATCTAACTTGGTTTAATAATTTGCCATATGCTTTACTGAAAAAAGAGTTTTTTTTTATCATTCTAATTGAACAAAACATGAGGAAAAAGGGTGAAATATAAAAGGCTTATTTGGTGCTTTAGATTTTTATTCTCACGTGTACTTGAGTCACCATTCTCTGTAGAATACAAAAGGCTGGATTAAAAACAGAAGCAGAAATAGAAGAAACAGTCAAAAGGAAAGGAAACGCCCAGATCACTCCTCAACCTCTGCCACAAGTCCTCACTTCCAGAAAAACAAAGCCACAAAGTCCACCCCTCACTCCAGAAGACTGTAAGACATAGGAGCAGAAATTAGGTCATTCAGCCCATCGAGTCTGCTCCACCATTCAATCATAATTGAAGGCAGGAGAATCTCATCCCCATTCTCCTGCCTTCTCCCCATAACCCTTGACCATCTCAGTCTATCTATCTCAGTCTTAAATTCACTCAATGACCTAGCTTCCACAGCTTTCTGTGGTAGTGAACACTCAGGTACCCAGAATCCCCACACACTGCCACCTCTGCTGCCAAGTACCGGTGCCCAGAGAGATGTGAGCAAGACAGCAAGAGTGTACAATAAAAGGCAGGTGGAAGTGGATGACGGGTACAGGTACGGGTAGGGTGGGTGGATAGATAGAAAAAAGGAACTTTGTTTTTGAGATCTAATACAAAGAACTTAGCAAATGTTACAAAAAGACTGGCAAAGTTACATAAAGAAATATAAATTCCATTTCTACCGGACCTTTCATAACTTTAGGGCATCTCAAAAATTTGAGAACTCCAAGTAAGTACTTCTGATATTAGATTAGGTTAGATTCCCTACAGTGTGGAAACAGGTCCTTCGGCCCGAAGTGTAACCCACCCAGACTCACTTCCCTCTGGCGAATGCACCTAACATGATGGGAAACTTAGCATGGCCAATACACTTGAAATGCACATCTTTGTGACTGTGGGAGGAAACTGGAGCACCCGGAGGAAACCTACGCAGACACAAGGAGAATGTGCAAACTCCACACACATGGACAGTTTTTTGCAAGGTTTGTGAAGGTTGTTGCAAAGACATGCCAGAGAATTCCTAGAGGCCTGGCACTCCAACCACAATGCCATACACAAACACATAGATCTAGATGCCATCTATCAACCCCTCAGAAAACAAACAGGAAATGACATTACCACAAACCCCAGGAACCCCATCCAGGAAGAAGATATAAATAGAAAGCAGGAGACAACAGCTTCGCTTCACTTGGAGGTTGCCACTGATGATGTTACCTAGCCAGGTAATAAAACGTCTGGATATCAAACCTACAGCTCAGCGAGCAAACCTACACCCTAAACACAGACAGTCACCCGAGACTGGAATCAAACCTGGGACCCTGGTGCTGTGAGGCAGCAGCACTAACCACTGAGCCACCGTGCTGCCCTAATGTAGAACTAAAAGTGCTGGGCAAGCTCAGCTGGTCTGATAGCTTCAGTGGGAATAGAAAGAGTTGTATCTCTGCTGCCTAAACGTTAAGGTATAATGTAAGAAACATGGCAGTAAGTTTGTTCACAGAATGTAGATGAAAGCTTAAGTTTAAAAAGTTTCACCCAAGAGTTGGCACCTGACAGTGCCTCAGTGCTCTCGAGTACCACGGTGAAGAACATCCTTAGGATCTGGGAACAAGCCTTTGTATGAGGAAATTAACTTCAGAGACAAAAAGTTAACCACAGCCACTCATTTTCAATACTTCGTCATTGAGCTGTACAGCAAGGAAACAGACTCTTCAGTCCAACTCGTCCATGCTGACCAGATGCCTTAAATATATCTAGTCCCATTTACCAGCATTTGGCCTATACCCCGCTAATCCCTGCCCATCCAGATGCCTTTTGAACGCTGTAATTGCACCAGCCTCCACCACGTCCTCTGGTCACTTGTCCCATACACTCACCACTATCTGTGAAAAAGTTGCCTCTCAGGTCCCTTTCAGACCTTTCCCATCACATCTTAAGCCTTTGACCTCTAATTTTGGACACCCCCACCCAGAGGAAAAACACCTGGATTATTCCTCTTTGCCATGCCTTCAACACTCCACAGAAAATGGAATGCCCTGCCAGTAGCAGTGGTGGACTCTCCCTCTTTATGGGCATTTAAGCAGGCATTGGATAGGTATATGGAGGATAGTGGGTTAGTATAGGTTAGGTGGGCTTGGATCGGCGCAACATCGAGGGCCAAAGGGCCTGTACTGCGCTGTATTCTTCTATGTTCTATGTTCTAAAATAACCCCAGCCTATTCAGCCTCTCCCTATAGCTCAAACCCTCCAACTCTGGCAGCATCCTTGTAAATCTTTTCTGAACCCTTTCAAATTTCACAACATCCTTCCCATAGCAGGGAGACCAGAATTGCTGGCAATATTTCAAAAGTGGCCTAACCAATGTCCTGTACAGCCGCATCATGACCTCCCATAGCACTGACCGATAAAAGCAAGCAGACAAACGCTGCCTTCACTATCCAATTTTCTTGTGATTACTGTCTTATGATGTCTGCTTTTAAATCCGTGGACAGAAATTAAAATCATAACCTATGCAGACATTCACATTGACCTCGTGGACATAAATAGCCATCAGTGCATCAATTGCGAGGGTGTGTATAGAAGTTGAACAAAGAAATGGGGTTGATAGAGAGTGACCATCATCAACATTGACAATACATCCTAAGAGCAAAGCTTTACTAGTTCCCAGCATTTCTGCATCGCATTACCTCGAGAGCTAAACACATAGGCTAAAGACAACTAAATAAAGTAATTTCCCGCTGACAGGTTGTGGCAAGAACAGAATCAATGTGATAAGATCTGTCCCTGGAATGTCTTGTAAAACCACAACACTTGCCGCACAGCAGCACACAGTGCTTCAGTGAGCCCTCGTGTTACTATGGCAACTCACGACAAGCTCAGAGTGCCATGAGAATCCTGCCCCACTGCAGAAACTATCAGCCAGTTGGCTTTTTAATTTCTTCGATTAGGGCAGATATTGCGAATTCAGCCGGATCATCAGGATGCAATATTACAGAGTGGATGCTTCCAATGTAACTGCAGCACCGGGATCATCCTGAATCTGCTCCATTGCACCTGTAACTCCTGACCCCAACCCTTGTTAGCCTGTCACTCAGAATCCTCTTACAGACAAAAGTAAAACGTCAAGAGACCAGAGTCCTAAAGTGTCACTTGATCCCACATGCAGTGGTATAAGCTCAAAAACAAAAACAGAAATTGCTGGAAAAGGTAAGCAGGTCTGGCAGCACCTGCGAGAGAAATCAGAGTTAACCCTTCCTCAGAACTGAAGCCTTCTGCCTGTATCGTTCGTATCCACAAGCTTTTCAGCTAACTGACAGGAAGGGTCACTCGATGTGAAATGTTAACTTGTCACAGCATCTGCAGTTCTTTTGGTTTTTATTCAATGGTGCAAGACAGCCACCACAGACACAGGTCACCATTTGGTTTCTGGACTTGTGACCACTTGTCCAAAAAGGGCATCCAGCCTGATCACAATGATGCAATTGGCTCCTAATTAGCTGAAAAGCTTGTGGATATGAACAATACTGGCAGAAGGCTTCAGACAACTACGAGAGCAAACTGTGAACCTTCCTCTCTCCATCTCTTCAAACCTGAACAAAGCCAGTTTATTTTTTCTCCCCCGTTGGTATAAATTGTTGCTCTTGACCGATAAGTCAGATTTTAAAAATGTTTGAACTGGTGTCTCTGTGCTTCTTGTGAAGAAGTGAGAAAACCAAAGAAGTTCAGAGAACTGAAAGACCACTCTACCCACCTTGCCTGTCTGTCTAGGGGTGAGAGTGAGGGAAGGGGAGTGACAGAATGAGTTAGAATTTGAACTCCTGGGAGTATTATATACAGAGGAATCTCAATTAACCAAAGGATATGGGCAGACAGTATTTCGTTTGGTTAATCAAATTCCAGATAACAGTTTAGCCAAGCATCGAGATAGTGCGATCTTGTCCACGTAATCTGAAATCCGGATAATCAAATGCTGGACAATCTAGGTTCCTCTGTATCAAAAATTTCACAGCAGTTTACCTCTGGTTAGAATCTATGTATTTGTTATAAATTGTAGTTCTTGCTAAGTAGAGAAAGCTGTTCTGATCTGTTAACTTGGGTTTACCTGGCAGGTATATTGGAGGCTTAGTGTATTTTGATAACAATTTTTAACTATTGTGATGACTCCGGGAAAAGTAGGCATGATATCCTGTGTGGTAACTTTGTGGTTTGATAGGTCAAAGAATTGAAAAGATAAGAGGGCAGAGAGAGTATGATTATATTGTTGCCTCTGAAAGTATTGCAATGGAGTACCAGGCTAGAGTTTTGTCTGCAAGCCTGCAAAGAGAGGCTTGAATCCACAAAACTTCTAACTCTGGTGAAAGTGCTACCAACTGAGCTAACCTGTTCAAAGTTTGAGAGAAGATTTGTAGCTCGGGTGCTCGTTGTTGTGGTTCTGTTAGCCAAGCTGGGAATTTGTGTTGCAGACGTTTCGTCCCCTGTCTAGGTGACATCCTCAGTGCTTGGGAGCCTCCTGTGAAGCGCTTCTGTGATCTTCCCTCTGGCATTTGTAGTGGTTTGAATCTGCCAATTCCGGTTGTCAGATTCAAACCACTACAAATACCGGAGGAAACATCACAGAAGCGCTTCACAGGAGGCTCCCAAGCACTGAGGATGTCACCTAGACAGGGGAAGAAACATCTGCAACACAAATTCCCAGCTCGGCGAACAGAAGCACAACAATGAGCTAATCTGTGTAGTGCAGAGGGATCTGGGTGTTCCTGTGCGCAGAATACAAAGTTAGCATACACGTGCGTAGTAATAAAAGCAAATTTTAGACTCTATTGATAGTAGGTTGGAACGGAGGTTTGTTGCAGCTGTAAAGAATGTTGGTGAGAACAGGAGTACTGTGCCCTCATTTTGGTCCCTATATGTAAGGCATGATATACTGGCAGCGGATGCAGTTCAAAAGATGATTCCTGGGATGGTACAATTAACATACCAAGGACAGCTAAAGATGTATAAATCTCTATACACTTGATTTTAGAAGAAAAGGGTTGATCAGTTTGAAATATACAAGATTGAGGGGACTTGACAATATGTTGAGAAGGAAAACAAATTGCTGGAGAAACTCAGCAGGTCTGACAGCACTTTGTGAAGACAGCAGACTTAATGCTTTGAATCCAGTGATTTCATCAGAACGGTTAGTAGCTAAGAAATGGGGGTGGAGGTAGGGGATCAGATGGGTGGAGATGGAGCTCAGGGAGATGTGAAAGGGGTAGGTGAATATGGAGATTGCAGATTGCAAGCCAGGACAGAAGAAAAGCTGAATGAATGAGTGATAATAAGAGATAAGAGTAAGAGAAAACGGATGAGCTGTATTGAAAGCAACTCATATGATGTGATCATGGACCTCGGAGTAGGTGAGAATGGGTAACTGTGCTAAAAAACAATCCATATCATAACAGGCGGGGTGAGAGGTGGCTGAAAATAAATGGAAGGATGGATTCAGGGTCTAAAGTTATCGAACTCAAACATGGAATCCTAGAGGGTGTAGGGTTGTCAGGTCGAAGAAAAAAGGACAAGACATAGGAGCAGAAATTAGGCCATTCAGCGCATCGAGTCTGCTCCACCATTCAATCATGGCTAACAGGTTTCTCAGCCCCATTCTCCCTGTAACCCTTGATCCCCTGAACAATCAAGAACCTGTCTTAAATACACTTAATGACTTGGCCTCCACAGTCTTGTGGCAGTGAATTCACTCCATAGATTCCCCACTCTTTAGTTGCAGAAGATGATTCTCCTCATCTTAGTTCTAGGAGGTCTTTCCTTTACTCACAGGCTGTGCCCTCGGGTCCTAGCATCTCTTACCAATGGAAAGATCTTCCCTATATCCACTCTGTCCAGGCCATTCAGTATTCTGTATGTTTCAATTTGAACCCCCCCCCACCCCCCAATCCTTCTGAACTCAATAGAGTATAGACCCAGAGCTCTCAAATGTTCTTTGAGCTTGTGTGGAGGATCATAGGAACACTGCAGCAGGCCTGAGACAGAAATGTTGGTGTGGGAACATGATGGAATGTTGAAGTGGCAGGCAACAGGACACTCGGTCTTCTTTGTCAGCAGAACATAGGTGTTCTGCAAAGTCTGTGTTTCATCTGCCCAGAGTAGAAACCACAATGAACTGCAAATAGAGTACATTGAATGAAGTACAGGAAAATCACTGCTTCACCTGGGGCCTTGGACAGAGAGGAAGGGGGAGGAAAATGGGCAGATATTACACCTTCTGTGGCTGTGTGGGAATGGGCTGTGGGGAATGGACAAAGAGTGGACCAGAGTGTCCCAAAGGGAACAGTCCCTGAAGAATGCTGACAAAGGAAGAGAGGGGAAGTAGTCTGGTCATGGCATCCCATTGGAAGTGACAGAAATGATAGCTTACAATCCTTTGAATGCAGAGGCGAGTGTTAAGTGAGGACCTGCATGCTAATGTGGTGTTTCATACACAACACCACCCAGATCCCTCTGCACCTCTCAGGTTGGCTCAGTTGTTAGCACATCTGTGGACTTCCCCGCCCAGTAAAGCAGGTGAGGCTACCTTGTTGAATGTTTTTAAGGTAAAGATAGTTAGATTTTTGAATAGTAAAAGGAATTAAAGGTTATGGTGGGCAGTTGGGTAAGTGGAGCTGAAACCACGAAAAGATGAGGGACTTGAGGTTGTTTTCATTAGAGAGGTGGTGGTTGAGAGGCAGCTTAATGGAGACATAAGATAATCAGAGGGTTAGATAGATTGGACAGTAAGAGCCTTTTTCCTCGGATGGCGATAGCTAGCACGAGGGAACACAGCTTTAAATTGAGGTGTGATATATAAAATAAGACAGTTGTTGGAGGGAGCTTCTTTACTCAGTAGTAAGAGTGTGGAATGCACTGCCTACAACAGTAATAGACTCACCAACTTTAAGGGCATTTGAATGGTCATTGAATAGGCATATGCACAAGAATGGAATAGTGTAGGTTAGATGGGCTTCAGGTTGGTTCCACAGGTCAGCGCAACATTGAGGCCTGAAGGGCCTGTACTACGCTGTAATGTTCTATAAGCCATGACCTTTTTGAATGGCAGAACAGGCTCAATGAGCCAGATGACCTATCCTGCTCCTATTTCTTATGTTCTAAACCCAGCATTGTTTTGGGAGAGGGTGACAGCAGAAGTGAGAGATAGGCCAGACATGGAAGGTGGCATCACCAAAACAGATGCAATGAAGACGGAGAGACTAGGAGAATGGAATGAAGTCTTTACAGGAAGTAGGTATGAGGATGTATCGTCAAGGTAACTGTGGGAGTCAGTGGATTTGTAGTGGATATTGGTGGCCAGCCTATCCTGGAAACAGATGTTGAGGAAGGGAAGGGAGGAGTCAGAGGTGGATCAGGTGAAGAGGAAGATGGGATGGAAACTGGAAGTGAAATTGCAAAGTTTTTCCAATGCCAAATGAGTGAGGGAAGAAACACCGATGACATAATCAACGAATTAGAGAATGAGTTGTTGTGAGGAGGTGGAGAATATACTTCCACGAATGGGTGAATCTCAAACTGAGGGACATAACTCCAAACTAAGGGAACACATTTAATCTCATTTAAAAGGAATTTATTCTCCCAAACATCATGAACATCTGGAATTCCCTGCCCTAGATAGTGTGCTCAAGACTAGATCACTAAAAGGGGAGATAGGTTGACATTTCAAAATTCTAGGAGCCGAAAGCCATGAGGAGCTGGTGTGAAATAGGGGTTGACGCCTGCAGCAGATCAGCCATGATCTTATAGAACAGCAGAGCAGGCCTGAGGGGCTGAATGGCCTATTTCTATTTCTATTTCACAATAGAATTTCATAAGAATCCCCACCATGTGGAAGCAGGCCATTCAGTCTATAGAGTTCACATCAACTCTCCAAAGAGCATCAGACCTTTCTCTCCCAGCCACCACGGCTAATCCACCTGACCTGCACATCTTTGGACTGTGGGAGGGAACTGGAGCACCTGGAGGAAACCCACACAGACACGGGGAGAATGTTCAAACGTCATACAGACAGTAGCCAGAGCCTGGAATCGACCCTGAGTCCCTGGCACTGAGACCACAGTGCTAACCACTGAACCACCCTGCCACCCATTCTATGTTCATATATACAGCAAAGAAATAGTGCTAATAGTTTCAATGGATTCTACTGAACCTTCCCCTTTCATTCCAGTCTTTGAGCCGCTGCACAAGGGTGTCACACGAGTATATGGATGAGAAACACATCTGACTTGCTGCAAGCTATCTAAATGCAAATCCTCCTTGATCTTTATACATCAATCATAATCTGTGTCACACTGTTCACGCATTTACTACTATACAATTCACCTCAAAGGCGACTGACTGTGTAGAGTTTGCACATTCTCCCCATGTCTGCGTGGGTTTCCCCCGGGTGCTCCGGTTTCCTCCCACAGTCCAAAGATGTGCAGGTCAGGTGAATTGGCCACGCTAAATTGTCCGTAGTGTTAGGTAAGGGGTAAATGTAGGGGTATGGGTGGTTTGCGCTTCGGAGGGTTGGTGTGGACTTGTTGGGCCGAAGGGCCTGTTTCCACACTGTAAAGTAATCTAATATAATCTAGTAGACAACACAAATACAAAAAAAGAGCAAGAACTAACAACTCTAGTTAAAGCTTAAAACGCAGTTTCAGAGGTAAACTCATGTAACCCTGGAGTACCTGTACCTTCACCTTGTTATTTGCATCGAGCTTCCATTTCAAGATGAACTTTACGTTACAAGTACTCTGGGTCCAGAAGTACACAGCATGCAAATTAGGGGCAGGAGCAGGCCAATCAGCCCCTCATGCCTGCTACATCCTTAGATATGATCTACATAATTAACATTCCTGCCTATCCCTGCTAACATTTCATCCCTTTGCTTAAGGATCTAATCCACCTCTGCCTCCACTGTTTTTTGATAAAGATCAAGTCTTTGAAAGACACTGTATCAGAATTAAAATTCTCCTGTTGTTTTTAAAAGTGACCCCCTCGTTCTAGAATATCCCACAAATGTCCTTTCCACATCCAAGGTGTCACTATCCCATCAGGATCTTGCAGGAACAGCTATCATTAAAGAAAAAAAAATTGCTGAAGGGTGCAACTATTTAAATTATCTTGGTGAGCTGCTGCTGTATTTAATCGGTGTGTCAATGGGACATACTTCAAATAAACTCCAATCAACTAGATAAATCTACCTTACTATTTCACCAGGAACTTCAAACCCTTCATGTCAGCAAAACAAAAGCCAAGCCTGTGATAACAGGTTTCAAGTTTTTAAACTTTTTAAAATTAGGAGTGATTGACAGATATGCCAGGATTCTTCCATGCCTGTGTGCCAGGGTAATAAATTTGCAGTTGGTTGAGTTTGAACATCCAATAAAAATGTTGTAAAATAATAATTACTTGGCAAGTACATCAAATAAACATTTGATGTGATGGTATATGACTGTTATCCAAACCCTTTCTGCTGAGAACTGCAAAACAAGAAGAACTTGCAACTCAGCCAGGTGATTGCTCAGCAAGAGAAGGCAAACGACAGAACTTTTAAAGTAATTCACCACCTCTTCCATAAACCAGAGAATTACATGATTGACCTTGCTAGGAATGGGAGCGAGGATAGTTTGGGATAAAGACAGAACACGAGCCATCATCAGGAGTGGAACTTGGATGGGTGCTTCACGCATCTCTCAGGTGCCAGGAGAAAGGTGAGGACTGCAGATGCTGGAGAGTCAGAATGGAAAAAAGTGTGGCACTGGAAAAGCACAGCAGGTCAGGCAGCATCTGAGGAGGAGAGTCAATGTTTCGGGCATAAGCCCTTCATTCCTGATGAAGGGCTTATGCCCAAAACATCGACTCCCTCTCTCAGGTTCAGAGAGAGAGTGAAATTGGATGGTTAAAACTGATCACAGTCCCTGAAGGGCAAAAACCTAATTTCAATTTCTCCAACATTATGGCCCTGACAGACACTACTATTTTATCCCCATTACCTGATTAGTTGACTGGTGCTGCCTAGTCTACCGGCCAGGAAATGTGCCACAAGTGAGCAAGAGTGAGTGCAAATGCACAAAGAGTCAGGGAGAGAGGGGAAAAGATGCATAAAAAGGAAAATGCATAGAAAGGCCAAAGATTTAGAGAGATGATTTCAGAGTTTAGAGCCCAGATAGCTAATACAATAACAATATGCAGTTTTGTCTGAAGCAAATCAGATTTATGGTCTTGATAATCACTACACATTAAAATTACAAGAATAAAAGTGCAGTCAGAGGATGTGTGTTTGGTATATTTATATCAGACATCATATGTGATTCAGAACAATGGGCAGATTGGTGCAACAGGGAATAGGTGGAACAGAGCATTGTACTTCTTAGTTAAAGCATCATAACACTTCACGGGAGGTGGTGGTGTAGTGATAAGCCACTCAGTGTCAGGCTAATGTTCAGGAGACATGGATTTGAATCTTACTATGGCAGACAGTGAAATTTGAATTCAATTTTATAAAACAACTAGAAAACAAAACACAGTCAGGCGAATGTTCATGTAACCATTGCTAATTGTCATTTAAAAACATGCTAAGTTGCCCACAATGTTAAGTGAATTAGTCAGAGGGAAATGGGTTTGGGTGGGTTACCCTTCGGAGTGTCTGTGTGGACTTGTTGGGCCAAAGGGATGTTTCCACGCTGTAGGGAATCCAAATTTAAATCTAAAAACCCATCTAGTTCACTGTTATCTTCTTGGGATGGAAATCTGCCACCTTACCCGATCTGACCTACATGTGGCACTCGACCCATAGTAGTGCCATTGATTCCGAATGCCCTTTGGACAATTAGGGATGGGCAATAAATGCTGATCTCACCAGTAATGCCCACATTAAACATATAATTTGAGCTGGCGTGGAGAGTGGAAGATTTGCACTATTTGAATGAATGATTTCATTGTCATGTATATTCTACAGTGAGAAAAATCAAAATACAACGACCAGCGTTAGCCCCAAGAACTAGGGTCACAGTCATGGACCGAGCTGAACCGAAGGGTCTGTTTCCATGCTGTACATCAACATCTAACTCTTTCTTGAAAACATTCAATGAATTAGCCTCAATCACTTCCTGTGGCAGAGAATTCCACAGGCTCACCACTCTCTGGGTGAAGAAATTTCTCCTCATGTCAGTCCTGGGTGGCCATTCCCTATACTTAGAATGTGATCCCTATTTTCAGACTCAATAGTAAATCATCAGGAACGTCCTTCTTTCCTGGTTTTGCAATGTGAATGCAGGAGCTATGGTTAGTATGCTTACAGATGACACTAAAATCAGTGGACAGTGAAGAAGGTTACCTCAGAGTACAATGGGACCTTGATCGGATGGGCCATTGGGCTGAGGAGTGACAGATGGAGTTTAATTTAGATAAATGTGAGGTGTGGCATTTTGGAAAGGCAAATCAGGGCAGGAGTTATACACTTAATGGTAAGGACCTGGGGAGTGTGGCTGAATAAAGAGACCTGGGCGTGCAGGTGCATAGTTCCTTGAAAGTGGAGTCACAGGTAGACAGGGTGGTGAAGGTGGTGCCTTCATTAATCAGTACATCGAGTATAGGAGTTGGGAAGTCATGTTGAAGCTGTACAGGACATTGGAAAGGCCACTTTTAGAATACTGCATTCAATTCTGGTCTCCTTGCAATAGGAAAGATTTTGTTCAACTTCAAAGGGTTAAAAAAAAAAAATGATTTACAATAATGTTGCCAGGATTAAAAGGGTCTGAGCTATAGGAAGAGGCTGAATAGGCTGGGGCTGGTTTCTCTGGAGCGGTGGAGGCTGAGGGGTGACCTTAGAGAGAGGTTTATGCGGTCATGAGCAGCGTGGATAGGGCAAGTCGTCAAGATAATGTTCCCCAGGGTAGGGGAGCCCAAAACCAGAGGGCATAGGTTTAAGGTGAGAGGGAAAAGACTTAAAAAGGAACTTGAGGGGCAATGCAGAGGGTAGTGCATGATTGGAATGAGCTGCCAGAGGAAGTGGTGGAGGCTGGTACAATTGCAACATTTAAAAGGCATCTGGATTGGTATATGAATAGGGAGGGTTTAGAAGGATATGGGGAGAAAGTGAGGACTGCAGATGTTGGAGATCAGAGCTGAAAATGTGTTGCTGGAAAAGCGCAGCAGGTCAGGCAGCATCCAGGGAACAGGAGAATCGACGATTCGGGCACAAGCCCTTCTTCAGGAATGAGGAAAGTTTGTCCAGCAGGCTAAGATAAAAGGTAGGGAGGAGGGACTTGGGGGAGGGGCATCGGAAATGTGATAGGTGGAAAGAGGTCAAGGTGAGGGTGATAGGTCAGACTGGGGTGGGGGCGGAGGTCAGGAAGAAGATTGCAGGTTAGGAAGGTGGTGCAGAATTCGATGGATTTGACTGAGACAAGGTGGGGGAGGGGAAATGAGGAAACTGGTGAAATCAGAGTTCATCCCTTGTGGTTGGAGGGTTCCTAGGCGGAAGATGAGGCGCTCTTCCTCCAACCGTCGTGTTGCTATGGTCTGGCGATGGAGGAGTCCAAAGACCTGCATGTCCTTGGTGGAGTGGGAGGGGGAGTTGAAGTGTTGAGCCACAGGGTGGTTGGATTGGTTGGTCCGGGTGTCCCAGAGGTGTTCTCTGAAACGCTCCGCAAGTAGGCGGCCTGTCTCCCCAATATAGAGGAGGCCACATCGGGTGCAGAGGATGCAATAGATGATGTGTGTGGAGGTGCAGGTGAATCTGTGGCGGATATGGAAGTTTCCTTTGGGGCCTTGGAGGGAGGTGAGGGGGGAGGTGTGGGCGCAAGTCTTGGACCTCCTGCGGTTGCAGAGGAAGGTGCCGGGAGTGGAGGTTGGGTTGGTGGGGGGTGTGGATCTGACGAGGGAGTCGCGGAGGGAGTGGTCTTTACGGAATGCTGATAGGGGAGGGGAGGGAAATATATCCTTGGTGGTGGGGTCAGTTTGGAGGTGGCGGAAATGACGGCAGATGATGCGCTGTACATGGAGGCGGAAATGTGGGCGGCACGGTGGTTAGCACTGCTGCCTCACAGTGCCAGAGACCCGGGTTCAATTCCCGCCTCAGGCGACTGACTGTGGAGTTTGTATGTTCTCCCCATGTCTGCGTGGGTTTCCTCCGGGTGCTCTGGTTTCCTCCCACAGTCCAAAGATGTGCAGGTCAGGTGAATTGGCCATGCTAAATTGTCCGTAGTGTTAGGTAAGGGGTAAATGTAGGGGTATGGGTGGGTTGCGCTTCAACGGGGCGGTGTGGACTTGTTGGGCCGAAGGGCCTGTTTCCACACTAAGTAATCTAATCTAATCTAAAAAAATGACGGCGGATGATGCGCTGTACATGGAGGCGGAAATGATGGCGGATGCCGTCATTTCCGCCACCTCCAAACGGACCCCACCACGAAGGATATATTTCCCTTCCCTCCCCTCCCCTATCAGCATTCCGTAAAGACCACTCCCTCCGTGACTCCCTCGTCAGATCCACACCCCCCACCAACCCAACCTCCACTCCCGGCACCTTCCCCTGCAACCACAGGAGGTGCAAGACTTGCGCCCACACCTCCCCGCCCCCCCACCTCCCTCCAAGGCCCAAAAGGATCCTTCCATATCCGCCACAAATTCACCTGTACCTCCACACACATCATTTACTGCATCCTCTGCACCCGATGTGCCCTCTATTGGGGAGACAGGCCGCCTACTTGCGGAATGTTTCAGAGAACACCTCTGGGACACCCGGACCAACCAACCCAACCACCCTGTGGCTCAACACTTCAACTCCCCCTCCCACTCCACCAAGGATATGCAGGTCTTTGGACTCCTCTATCGCCAGACCATAGCAACACGACAGTTGGAGGAAGAGCGCCTCATCTTCCGCCTAGGAACCCTCCAACCACAAGGGATGAACTCTGATTTCACCAGTTTCCTCATTTCCCCTCCCCCCACCTTGTCTCAGTCAAATCCATCGAACTCAGCAGCGCAATTCCTAACCTGCAATCTTCTTCCTGACCTCTCCACCCCACCCCAGTCTGACCTATCACCTTCACCTTGACCTCTTTCCACCTATCACATTTCCGACGCCCCTCCCCCAAGTCCCTCCTCCCTACCTTTTATCTTAGCCTGCTGGACAAACTTTCCTCATTCCTGAAGAAGGGCTTATGCCCGAAACGTCGATTCTCCTGTTCCCTGGATGCTGCCTGACCTGCTGCGCTCTTCAGCAACACATTTTCAGCTTAGAAGGATATGGGCCAAGTGCTGGCAAATGGGACGAGATTAATTTCAATATCTGGTTGGTATAGTAGAGTTGGACCAAAAGATATGTGTTACATATCTCTATGACTCCATGACAGACTGCTGCTATCCCCCCGTCTGCTCCCACGGTTTCTCTGTACAGGTTTTCTCCCCCAAAGCTGACTGCTTTCTGCAACGAGGCTGAGAGGATGGCTGCAGATTTTTTTGACCTGCTGAAAGCTGAAGCTTTCCATCACCAGACATCAAAAGGAATAATCCTACCGAAGACTCTGTCCTGAATTAGCCAGGGATATCCTGAAATGGAAATTACTGATTTGGCAACCATTTGATTCGGTAATGTACAAAACCTATATTT